>NC_086444.1:1241248318-1241463318 GCF_028390025.1 Pseudophryne corroboree | reverse complement strand
CTGCTGAATGAGAGAGTGCCCATTCCAGTAGATGAGATACACAGGGGCTTACATCTGCTTTCCAAACTTACGACCTTATTCAGTAAGGATTGCAAATTCAGCTTTTTAGCAGAATTTGCAATCCTTTGACTCACATGCTGGGGGTTGCCTATTGCAGGGCAAGGCCACCCAGCATGTTAACCGCTGCCCCATCTGCAATCATACACTAATTGCAATCGTGCCACAATTATTTTGTCAGCGTCCGGAGTCTTACCGGTATGCTGGGGCCACGGGGCTGGCTTCCTTGGCGATGTGCGGGCAGCGGCGGAGGTGGGCTGCTGCGCCAGATCTGTGGGCAGCAGTATCGGCGGTGAGGGGTCTGATCGTGGTGGCAGGACGCCACTACAGCGTGCTGCTCTTGCTTGAGCCATTGCTAGGATACCAGGGGCAGTGAGCAATGTGGCTTTGCAAAAAGGTCTGCATTACTGGGAGACGCCATGTTGGAGACCAAGTTTTAAGCATAGTTCCTGTTTCCTGTTTCTTCCAGCCAATCCAGGGAAGCTCTCCCTATAAAAGGGGGCTGGTTTAGGACAGGGACGCCAGTGCATCAAGTTACAACTCTGTTGTAGGTGCTTTAGCCTGTGCCCCCAGGATTCCTGCTGTATTCTGGTTCCTCCTGATCCTGCTTTATTGGTTCTCTGTTGCTGCTGCAGCCCTGCCGTATCTAGCCTGCAACTGCCTGTGGAAGCACTCCTAGAAAACCCGGTCCAGTAAGACTCTTTGGGCACAGTCGGCCCCGGGTCTTCTGCCTCGTCTTTCAAGGCACACTCAACAGATCTCCTTCACCAACCACGCCTTTGTACCACCGACCACAGCCTGCAGATTATTATCTTCAACCTTGTTTTCCAAACCACAGACCATAGTCCTTGTCTCCAGCCACATCGTCAACCACCATCCACAGTTCCACAGTTCATCATCTACAGTCTCATCTTTCAAATCACAGTCCACAGATCTTCGCCTCTAGCCACGTCTTTAACCACTATCCACAGTTCCACAGTACATTAATCACAACCTCGTCTTTCAAGCCACAACCCGCAGTTCTTTATCTGCAATTACATTCCTTAACCATCGTGCTCCAGCCTCAGTTCTCTACCTCAGCCCTGTACATAATAAATACTTTCTATTGACTCTCAAACCCCGCCTACATTCTTCATTGCTCCGTGTCCCATGCGAAGGAACTATATCCAACCCCCTCATCTTGTTCATCCACAACCTGCTACCTCCTCGGGCAAATCTCAGCTGCCGGATCCTCAAACTTTGCTAGAGGTGACATATTTGTGCAATTACAGAAAGTAGGGAAGCCTCCTGCTAGTGTAGCTTGGCTGCGATGGCAGGAGGGCCGCTACTATCTTTTTGAACAGAGTGGCTGCGTGTGACATCATGCAGCCATCCTGATAATACTCACACTATACCCCTTTTCACGCCACATGTCTAAGTTTCCATGCCGCCACCCCATAGTGGTCCGTCTCTGCCTTGGAAATGTAGCATTGACACCCCCGCGACTAC
Organism: Pseudophryne corroboree; assembly: GCF_028390025.1. Classification (NCBI taxonomy): domain Eukaryota; kingdom Metazoa; phylum Chordata; class Amphibia; order Anura; family Myobatrachidae; genus Pseudophryne; species Pseudophryne corroboree. The sequence continues at coordinate 1,241,461,773 of NC_086444.1, read as the reverse complement.
CTCTGTCTGTCAATCAGGCAGAGGCATTTTCAAATACTGCCGGTCACCCGATGTCAATGCAGGCACATGAGAAGGATGGGTCCTGCGCATGTGCTCACGGGGTGAATGCCAAAATTCTGGTTGCATCACGATTTGCGATCCATCCTGAATTGACCCCTTAGTGTGCAGGTGTGTCATTGCAGAGATTTAGCACTAGCACATTTGGATGAGAGCACACAGAAATATAGCAGAAGAAAATAGATTATAGATCCACACTTTTACTTCTACTTACACTTTATCCTATTATGAAGTAGAGGAAAATGTATGAGAGAGCTAACTGTGTGGGATCCCCAAAGGATAAAAAGGGTTATAAAGAGAGGATTTTACCCTCCTTAAAGCATCACATAATTTTTGGGGCAAATAATCAGATTGGATGAGCACAGTAACCCAGATGAGCTATCTAGATAGTGTCCAATTTAGTGGGATAGTGACCCCTCTACAAGTGAAAAGGCCGTTTGGACAGGTGCCGGGCAGAGTGCAGCCCGGACTTACCTCTGGGGTATCTTGGTATCATATGCACTCATTTGGGTTTCTAATTTTTTCATTATTTTTGTACTATTTATACCACGGTGATGATCTATAATCTTTGTGAATTTCTTAAGAAAACTGGATACAACACAGATATTTTTATGAGACATAGCACTAAGGAAATTACTAGCACAGGTGAAGATTGCAATAATAATAAAATAAGAAATTGAGACATGGATCCACAATGAAAATAAATGAGAAGGGCCCATAAAGTCTGACGTCAGATCATCAGCAACAAGGAATTTTATATAGACACAAAAGGGAACCAGGGAATTAGTAGTAGATGCCTGAGGTCAATTTAAGTGAATCGGTAGAGGATGCCTGAGGTCAATTTAAAACAATCTCACATTATATTAGTAAAATATTCATCTAAAAATGCCTGATGTGTCTATACTGAGAGAACAGTAGTAGGTGGACTTGGAGGTGTTGGAGGGACGGTGGAGGTCATAGTCCTCTAGCTTAGAGGAACAGCCAGGCTAGAGCAGTGGAGTTGTAAGAACTGAGGCAGTGTGGGGAGTATGGAGTCCTCTTTCATAGACTCACCACCTGCTGTCCCCCACCAAGCTCTCAGGCTGTTTCCTGATTCAAGCGCTGCAGAGGTTGGAATCGCCAGTGACCCTAGGAAGCCACCATGCTGCAGAGGAGGAAAACACCTGTAGCTCTGGAGGCCAGTAACCAAGATGGCTGCTGCAATCAGAGCAGGCCGACTATGCACCAGAATGTAAAGTGCAAGCAGGAGGAGTTCTGCTGATTGCAAGTAGAACAGGCAGCCAAGGGTTCTTGTTACTGGATGTCAGCTGCAGTAAGAAATGGAGGTCCCGGCTCTGATAGGGTGAGTAGGAAGCAACAAGAAGGGATGTTATAAGCATCCCGCGGCTTTGTCATGTGAACCCCCCGACTTGTGGCTAACAGGCAGGAAGGGTAGGGCTTTGTAAGTGAGGTAGATGGTCATTGTGCTATGATGGAGCCAATATGGAGCAAGAGCTCATACAAGGCACATCTGCTCTAATAGCTGACCAGGCCACGCCCCCATACAATACATATTTGGACACAGCAGCGATGCTAATGCTGCGAGAGACATCTGTAGGAAAAAGACTCCTCCTGCCAGCATCTACATCTGAGTGCTGCATCTGAAGGTGCAGGAGAAGAGAAAAGTAGTATGTGGGTACAATTATTAAGGTTCAGTGCTCACCTATGAATTAGTGATGTGAGCTCTGGATCTATATGAAATCTCTTCAGGCTAGCTTGTTACATTCCAGAACTGCTCACTCAACCTTCATAAGCTTTCCTATCCAGTTACATCCCCTCTGTACAGTCACCACATATTCTCTCTCTTTCATTTCCCATCCTCCTGACCCAAGGCCAAGATCACTGTGCAACCTTATTATACATCCCACCAAGAAACTTGCCATCTGGTGGACAATTATGCAATAGATAGCACCTATCCTTAAGTATCAACGCCTATTTCCCAAGAGATTGTAAGCTTGCTAGCAGGGCCCTCCTACCTCTATGTCTGACTGTTATTATCCAGTTCTGTTTTATCATTGCTGTATCCAAATGTAAATCACAACAGAATACCCTGCGCTATATAAGAAACTGTTAAATAAGTAAATATAAAAATAAGTTCAGTACAACACGTCAAAGATTTTTTATCTACTGTATTATTTGTTCATCCATTATGCTTATAATGTATGTGTCATTTTGTGCTGCAGGATTATAAACAGCAACATTGTATGTTTTTATTATAAATGTATTATGTTATATTGTATCTAGTATGTCTTATGTTGGAAAGATCTACTGATGCGGCTTTCAGACATGTGACCCGGGAATTTACTGGGTTTAGCAAGCCTGCAAATTCCCGAATCTCTGCTCCATGACCCTGATCAGGAGCAAGGTCATGGACTCAGGTTGTTTTTATTTCAATCATGCAGAAATCCTGGGTTGATGTGTGTACGCACGCAAAAACCAAGTATATAACTGCATGTGTGAAAGGAATGATAGAAAGCTTAATTTGCATTACCGCTTGCCTGACATGGCCACATCAGATGCAACCACACCAGGCTGGGCTTTCCCTGATATGGTTACACCTAATGCGACCAGCCAGAAAGCTCACTGTGCGGCTGCAGGAAGAGAAGCTTCCTGGATCCCTTTTCCCCAAGTGCTTGCTGTGCTGTCTATCACTGCTGATCAGCCAACCCAGCAGCACACCCCACTCAGTAGCTGAAGACTTTAGCATCTGCTGGGGAAATGTACATAAAAGCAGCCAGGGCTGTTTCTATCCAATTTGACTCCCAGTGCAAGATTTAAAAATGCGCTCCACCCGCCCCATGACATAAATACAATTGCGCCCCTCCTTAGATTAAAATTCTACCATATTAAGCCCCACACAGTAATGCCCCCAGCACTATATTATGCCACACACCACAATGCCCTTGATACATTAAATCCCCACATTATGGCAGGCAGAGCCCCGATTTTCCACATCACGGCAGGAAAGAGTCCCCATTTTACGCATTACAGCAGGCAAGGGTCCCCATTTTACACATCACTGCAGGCAAGAGTCCCCATTTTATACATTATGGCAGGCAAGAGTCACCATTTTATGCATCACGGCAGAAAAGAGTCCCCTTTTTATACATTGCGGCAGGTGTCCCCATTTTACAGAGAGAGAGAAAGAGAGAGAGAGAGAGAAAGAAAGTAAGATAATACTAACAGAGGCGATTCCCGCTCTTCGACCAGCTTCACCAGTCGCTCCATAACGCCGGCAACCTCTCCCTCTTCGTAGCTTGGCTCCCCCTCCTCCTCAGTACTCCACTCGAGGGGCGGAGTTTCGCAGGATGACGCGGTCACGACGTGACGTCACGATGCAACCACATCATTCTGCAAAACTCCACCCCCCGAGCTGGGCGGAAGCCATGGAGACACAGGCAGTGCCCTACCCTTACTGACTGTTTGCCACAAGTCAAGGGGTTCACATGGCAAAGCCGGGGGATGCTTATAACATCCCTTCTTGTTGCTTTCTAACCACCCTATCAGAGCCAGGACCTCCATTTCTTCCTGCAGCTAACAAGAACCCTGGGCTGCCTGTTCTACTTGCAATCAGCAGAACTCCTCCTGCTTGCACTCTACATTCTGGTGCACAGTCAGACTGCTCTGATTGCAGCAACCATCTTGGTTACTGGCCTCCAGAGCTACAGGTGTTTTCCTCCTCTGCAGCATGGTGGCTTCCTAGGGTCACTGCTACTAAAAACAATATTCACATTTTTTAACATGGCTATCTGCCCCCCATCCGCCGCCCTTGGATGGGGGGACAGCCTCGGGCTTCACCCCTGGCCCTTGGGTGGCTGGAGGGGGGGACCCCTTGATTTAAGGGGTTCCCACTCCTCCAGGTTACCCTGGCCAGGGGTGACTAGTTGGGTATGTAATGCCAGGGCCGCAGGGACCAGTATAAAAGTGTCCCCCGGCTGTGGCATTATGTACCTGGCTAGTGGAGCCCGGTGCTAGTTTCAAAAATACGGCGGACCCCTACGCTTTTTGTCCCCCGTATTTTTAGGATGAGGACCAGGCGCAGAGCCCGGTGCTGGTTGATGAAATATGGGGTAACCCCTGTCATTTTTACCCATATTTTGTCAACCAGGACTGGCTCAAATAGCCCGAGGCTGGTTGTGCTTAGGAGGGGGGACCCCACGCAATTTTTTTCTGATTTTTAACAACTTTAAACACCTTTTTAAGGTACACAATGAAGCCTTGCACGGATCTCACAGATCCGGCCGGGATTACTTGTATTTTGTCAGGCAGTGTTTTACTCATCACTCCCGTAAAACACTGCCTAACATTACGAATCACATCGACATCGGAAAATATGAATTGGGAAAAGTCGGCAGCTTAGTGAATGATCGTATCAGGATTCAAAAAGTTGCAGTAAAATGCACCCGATACCATTCGAGTTCAAACACCCTTCAAAACGGGAAAAACACAAATCTTTGTAAATATACCCCCAGGTCTCATGCAATGTGGGACAAAATAATTGCATCTCAATGATGATGACTGCAGAAGCATTACCTTGCAAGATATCAACCAAACATACTGTATGTCAAATTACAGATGTGGTAATAAAGAGGCTAATTACACCAATGTACCCATCACTAAATGAAGTTCAAGCATGCTTCAGGAAATGAGAAGCCATCAGATATTCTAGCCATCAGATATTAAAAGACACCAGACCCTCTGCACCATGGGCCTTATTCAGTAAGGATTGTAAAATGTGCGATTCGCAATTTGGATGATTGTCAAACAACTGCGCACACATGAGCAACTATAGCAACAGAAATTGCGTACAGATCATGATCGCAATGCAACCGCTGTTAGACTGAAAGGATGTCGGCATTTCTGGTTGGAAACCTGTCGATTACTGGGTGTGTCTGAAAAAACGCAGGCCTGCCAATGCATTTTTAGGAGGGCCTCTGACATCAGCGATGACCACTTCCAGCCTCTTGTGTCACAAGAATTTTGGAAGACCATGCCTGGTGCAGATAGGAAAAATCTTTGATGTTCCAGTAGTTGCGTATGGTTCTGCGATCAGACCGCATATTGCGATGTATTCCCAATTTCTGCAATGACTGTTTTTTTCTCTATTTCTGGGTGGCAACTATTTGATTGCATAAACTTCTTTTTAGCAGAAATGGCAATCCTTACTGATTGAGGTATTATGGGCAATAAACGAATTTGCAGGACAATTGTATTAATGCAGGATGTGTGTGCCCTTATACGCAATGAGCAGTATAGACTTATCTCCGCTATGTTAACATGCATAAAGCAGAGTATTGAAACCCAAGACCCCCAGTACCAGAGTTACTCATATTATTCTGGAAGTATGTGCCACAATGATGGAACACCTCTATTTGTAGTATACATTAGCTGCACAACTAATATATAAAAATATCGGGTGCAGGACAGAAATACAATGTTCTGAATATCTGCAGCTGCACAAGAGGCATAGGGAAGAACAGCAGCCAATGAGAGACAGGTACATTTTATGGAGAAATCTGAGGATATTGGCAGGTGCTGTATAATAAAATACAGATAAAATACTGAGATCACTTACCTGTGGGTACTGGTACAGACTCAGTAACTGGGCCATCGCATGGCTTGTATAAAAATCAGAATCACCAACAAATCCAAACACTTTCTTATGTTTCATACAGGAATAATTAGGAGCCTCCATCATTTCCCCAGACAATATCTGCAGGACATAGCATAAGGTATTCTTCGCATCCCCACAAGTGTCATATATGTGATAACCCAGAGTCACATTGGGGAGAAGATCGGGGTCCTTATTAATTTCATCAATTGCAAAGATAAATGCCAGGATATTTTTGTACTCCTCAAGGTTAACGCTGCAAAATGTTGAGTATGTGCCACAATTAGTAAGCCAATCATTAATTGCTGATGTTTAGTTTCTGTAGCCCAATGTTTAGTTATCACCCTCAGGGGTGAACAGGTGACCCCGGAGGAAGTGTCTATCATGACCTCTAACAGATAAACCTGAGAATTGGCTATTCAATTTCATTGAAATTCCTTTTTCAAAATATAAGAAAATCCCTACTCCGGCATCTGATGAATGCTGCAGAAGCAACTACACCATGCTTCTGGAGAGCCTCAACTTGTCCTCCTATCTCTCGGTGGTTCCAGAGCATAGATAATTACATGCTCATGGATGACCTAACCTCTATCATGAAGCTACCTTCTTCTGATTTTATGGCTACCTGGCATAACTGGTTAGTCTTTATAGAAACCCGTTAATATTCTGAACACATTTTCTTTTCCTCATCTACACAGTGTGAATAACTCGGATGACTCTCTTCCCCTTCTGACTTCTCCTGTTTTCTTCCCCTTTTTCCTATCACCTATTTTTTGTAATTTATTTCCTTTCCTTTCATTCCTTTTCTTATCCATTCCTTTCTTATTTACTATAGTGATCCTAGTATTGCTTGTGACTCCCACTCACTCTTACTCTATGTTGTAAAATATAAAGTACATAGTGAGTAGAAAGTCACAAATTAAGCATAATGATAATTGGTACAGAATTCTTCTTTTGCATTTTACACAACTTTATCTCACACAGTAGTACAGGTCTGGTATTATGGGGATTAGGGGTGGGTGTCAGGATACAACCCGTCAGCAAAATACCAGCTGTCAGGAATCCGGTGTCGGCCTCCTAAGTGCGAGGATCCTGACCGCAAGCATTGTGACTGCACCCCAGAAGTACATAACATGCTAGCCCCAGTGGTCACTGCACCCTGACATTGTACTTTTGTTGCATTAGTGATGTCACTGAGATCTATATATAAGGAAAAATATACTTAGCGGCTACCGAGTCTCAGAGTCTGTTTCTTGTAAATGTCGCTATTTGGCGCTAATTCAGACACATCTATATATTCTCACATCTGTGATCTGATTCACATTTGTTGATGTTTTATTAAAGTGTTAATATTTTTCACAGTCACTGATATATTATTATTTTTAGTACATATTCAGAATATTGACGTTGTGTAATTCTTGTAATTCTCTTTTTTGAAAGTTGAATTTTTCAGCTGTAAAAGGATGGTTCAGGCCCTATGTTGGTTATACAGCTAGCAATTGTTCCTACAGTATGTATAATACAGCAGCTGCAGAACCTCATTACTGCTGAGCACAAATCATTATACTGTTCTATAATTCATATTATAATAACAAAGAAAAACAGACAAGGTCAAATTCAGTGTTAAAAATATTATCAACAATTCTTTCGGGTAAATATCAGGATAAAAAGTTTGGATCCATAAAATTGTGCAGCAACTGTGACCATCAGGACACTTACAGCAAAAGCTTCTCATGTACAGACCACAGTCATCATAGTGTAATACTTACCCTAGATCTATCAGGGCTGCAGCAATGTTCCCTGCTAGAGTCTCATCATATATACCTGTCACTGATCATTATAGTGTAATACTCACTCCAGTTCTATCAGGCTGCAGCAATGTTCCCTGCAAGAGTCTCATCATATATACCTGTCACTGATCATTATACAGTGTAATACTCACTCCAGATCTATTAGGGCTGCAGCGATGTTCCCTGCTAGAGTCTCATCATATATACCTGTCACTGATCATTATAGTGTAATACTCACTCCAGATCTATCAGGGCTGCAGCGAGGTTCCCTGCAAGAGTCTCATCATATATACCTGTCACTGATCATTATACAGTGTAATACTCACTCCAGATCTATTAGGGCTGCAGCGATGTTCCCTGCTAGAGTCTCATCATATATACCTGTCACTAATCATTATACAGTGTAATACTCACTCCAGATCTATTAGGGCTGCAGCGATGTTCCCTGCTAGAGTCTCATCATATATACCTGTCACTAATCATTATACAGTGTAATACTCACTCCAGATCTATCAGGGCTGCAGCGATGTTCCCTGCAAGAGTCTCATCATATATACCTGTCACTGATCATTATACAGTGTAATACTCACTCCAGATCTATTAGGGCTGCAGCGATGTTCCCTGCTAGAGTCTCATCATATATACCTGTCACTAATCATTATAGTGTAATACTCACTACAGATCTATCAGGCTGCAGCGATGTTCCCTGCTAGAGTCTCATCATATATACCTGTCACTGATCATTATAGTGTAATACTCACTCCAGATCTATCAGGCTGCAGCGATGTTCCCTACTAGAGTCTCATCATATATACCTGTCACTGATCACTATAGTGTAATACTCACTCCAGATCTATCAGGCTGCAGCGATGTTCCCTGCTAGAGTCTCATCATATATACCTGTCACTGATCATCATAGTGTAATACTCACTCCAGATCTATCAGGACTGCAGCGATGTTACCTGCTAGAGTCTCATCATATATACCTGTCACTGATCATTATAGTGTAATACTCACTCCAGATCTATCAGGCTGCAGCGATGTTCCCTGCTAGAGTCTCATCATATATACCTGTCACTGATCATTATAGTGTAATACTCACTCCAGATCTATCAGGCTGCAGCGATGTTCCCTGCTAGAGTCTCATCATATATACCTGTCACTGATCATTATAGTGTAATACTCACTCCAGATCTATCAGGCTGCAGCGATGTTCCCTGCTAGAGTCTCATCATATATACCAGTCACTGATCATTATAGTGTAATACTCACTCCAGATCTATCAGGCTGCAGCGATGTTCCCTGCTAGAGTCTCATCATATATACCTGTCACTGATCATTATACAGTGTAATACTCACTCCAGATCTATCAGGGCTGCAGCGATGTTCCCTGCTAGAGTCTCATCATATATACCTGTCACTGATCATTATAGTGTAATACTCACTCCAGATCTATCAGGGCTGCAGCGATGTTCCCTGCTAGAGTCTCATCATATATACCTGTCACTGATCATTATAGTGTAATACTCACTCCAGATCTATCAGGCTGCAGCGATGTTCCCTGCTAGAGTCTCATCATATATACCTGTCACTGATCATTATAGTGTAATACTCACTCCAGATCTATCAGGGCTGCAGCGATGTTCTCTGCTAGAGTCTCATCATATATACCTGTCACTGATCATTATAGTGTAATACTCACTCCAGATCTATCAGGACTGCAGCGATGTTCTCTGCTAGAGTCTCATCATATATACCTGTCACTGATCATTATAGTGTAATACTCACTCCAGATCTATCAGGCTGCAGCGATGTTCCCTGCTAGAGTCTCATCATATATACCTGTCACTGATCATTATAGTGTAATACTCACTCCAGATCTATCAGGGCTGCAGCGATGTTCCCTGCTAGAGTCTCATCATATATACCTGTCACTGATCATTATAGTGTAATACTCACTCCAGATCTATCAGGCTGCAGCGATGTTCCCTGCTAGAGTCTCATCATATATACCTGTCACTGATCAGTATAGTGTAATACTCACTCCAGATCTATCAGGCTGCAGCGATGTTCCCTGCTAGAGTCTCATCATATATACCTGTCACTGACCATTATAGTGTAATACTCACTCCAGATCTATCAGGCTGCAGCAATGTTCCCTGCTAGAGTCTCATCATATATACCTGTCACTAATCATTATAGTGTAATACTCACTCCAGATCTATCAGGCTGCAGCGATGTTCCCTGCTAGAGTCTCATCATATATACCTGTCACTGATCATTATAGTGTAATACTCACTACAGATCTATCAGGCTGCAGCGATGTTCCCTGCTAGAGTCTCATCATATATACCTGTCACTGATCATTATAGTGTAATACTCACTCCAGATCTATCAGGCTGCAGCGATGTTCCCTGCTAGAGTCTCATCATATATACCTGTCACTGATCATTATAGTGTAATACTCACTCCAGATCTATCAGGCTGCAGCGATGTTCCCTGCTAGAGTCTCATCATATATACCTGTCACTGATCATTATAGTGTAATACTCACTCCAGATCTATCAGGCTGCAGCGATGTTCCCTGCTAGAGTCTCATCATATATACCACTCACTGATCACTATAGTGTAATACTCACTCCAGATCTATCAGGCTGCAGCGATGTTCCCTGCTAGAGTCTCATCATATATACCTGTCACTGATCATTATAGTGTAATACTCACTCCAGATCTATCAGGGCTGCAGCGATGTTCCCTGCTAGAGTCTCATCATATATACCTGTCACTGATCATTATAGTGTAATACTCACTCCAGATCTATCAGGGCTGCAGCGATGTTCCCTGCTAGAGTCTCATCATATATACCTGTCACTGATCATTATAGTGTAATACTCACTCCAGATCTATCAGGCTGCAGCGATGTTCCCTGCTAGAGTCTCATCATATATACCTGTCACTGATCATTATAGTGTAATACTCACTCCAGATCTATCAGGCTGCAGCGATGTTCCCTGCTAGAGTCTCATCATATATACCTGTCACTGATCATTATAGTGTAATACTCACTCCAGATCTATCAGGCTGCAGCGATGTTCCCTGCTAGAGTCTCATCATATATACCTGTCACTGATCAGTATACAGTGTGTGACTGTTACACAGTGTGTGTGACATATACAGAAATGAGACATTGTGACACTGTCACCTCTGCAGACCTGTCACAGCGTCAGTCACACTCACACCTGGAGAGACACCTGGTGGTAGCTGCACACATGTTGTGGGGTCTCTAAGAACATGTATGTAATAGGTGGTGTGTTGTTGAGAAATGTGTGTCCCTATATCACTATTTTAATATTTTTTTCCTGGATAACAAAACAAACAGAAAGACCCCTGTAAATAATTCAACAAGCAATTACAGTATATAGTCTAAACACAGAAAATACACAAAGAATGACCTACCCTAAACATAAAGGGCGCAATATAGACATGCCGTATCCATATTTATTCACTGACGTTTGGAAATGAGCAGATATCAGTCCTCCGATAATGATGTCTCCATCTTGGCAATATTTAAACTCAAATACAGGCTTGAATGCAGCAAGGTGACACTGACTGGCTGAGTCCTGCTTTATAATCCCATTATATATTATCAGCAGGATAACTGACCACAGGTAACAGGCAGAGTGTACAGGAGACCAGGACATGACACACACAGGCTCTGCTCAGTCAGTATAATCCCTGACAGCTCTGCAGCTCCTCAGTGCTGCACCTTATATACATTATCTAGGACTGATATAGGATCAGAGCTGCAGCTGCAGAATGATAAATAACTGTAATAATTACAACTTCAACTTCGAAAAAAAATCTATATTTGGTTGTGTTGTAATTTTATAATCAGATATCTTTATTTCCGTAATTTTAAGATTTGTGTCTTATCAAGGATGAGTTTAGTATAATTTATAAACAGAAATTCAGGGTTTTCAGAGCTCCAGATGAAGGGACTGATGTATAGCTCCATGTGTGACCCAGTGTATTGTGTGTATTGTGTAAATGTTCTCTACTAAGAAAATGAGATTATACAAATGCAGGGGGCACAGTGTGTGAGTAGTACTAGAGAAGTGTCCAGAGGTATCAGAGACCCAGGTAATCAGGGAGTAGTCAGAAAGCAAAGTCAGAAAAAAGCTGGATAAGAACACAGAGTAGCAAATGACTGCACACATAAATCCGGAAGGGGATTTATTTGGCATCCTGATGATAGGTTGCCAATGGTTAGAAGACTGGTGCCGGAATCCCAACACCGCTGAAAATCCTGATGCTGGAATCTCAACAGTCAGAATCCCCAATGTAAGTATGCCTGTGAAGGTTACGGTTAGGCTGTGGGGGGAGGTTAGGGTTAGTCACTAGTAGAAGTCAGGGGAAGGTTACGGTTAGGCTGTGAGGGAAGGTTAGGGTTAGTCACTAGGGGAAGTAAGGGGAAGGTTACAGTTAGGCTGTGAGAGGAGGTTATGGTTAGTCACTAGGAAAAGTAAGGGGAAGGTTATGGTTAGGCTGTGGGGGGAGGTTAGGGTTAGTCACTAGGGGAAGTAAGGGGAAGGTTATGGTTAGGCTGTGAGGGAAGGTTAGGGTTAGTCACTAGGGGAAGTAAGGGGAAGGTTACAGTTAGGCTGTGAGAGGAGGTTATGGTTAGTCACTAGGAAAAGTAAGGGGAAGGTTATGGTTAGGCTGTGGGGGGAGGTTAGGGTTAGTCACTAGGGGAAGTAAGGGGAAGGTTACGGTTAGGCTGTGAGGGGAGGTTAGGGTTAGTCACTAGGGGAAGTAAGGGGAACCTAACAGTTAGGCTGTGAGGGGAGGTTAGGGTTAGTCACTAGGGGAAGTAAGGGGAAGGTTAGGTTTAGGCTGTGAGGGGAGGTTAGGGTAAGTCACTAGGGGAAGTAAGGGGAAGGTTAGGTTTAGGCTGTGAGGGGAGGTTAGGGTTAGTCACTAGGAGAAGTATGGGGAAGGTTATGGTTAGGCTGTTGGGGGATGTTAGGGTTAGTCACTAGGGGAAGTAAGGGGAAGGTTACAGTTAGGCTGTTGGGGGAGGTTAGGGTTAGCCACTAGGGGAAGTAAAGGGATGGTAAGGTTTAGGCTGTGGGGGGAGGTTAGGGTTAGTCACTAGGGGAAGTAAGGGGAAGGTTAGGTTTAGGCTGTGAGGGGAGGTTAGGGTAAGTCACTAGTGGAAGTAAGGGTAAGGTTAGGTTTAGGCTGTGAGGGAAGGTTAGGGTTAGTCACTATGGGAAGTAAGGGGAAGGTTATGGTTAGGCTCTCAGGGGAGGTTAGGGTTAGTCAATAGGGGAAGTAAGGGGAAGGTTAGGTTTAGGCTGTGGGGGGAGGTTAGGGTTAGTCACTAGGAGAAGTAAGGGTAAGGTTATGGTTAGGCTGTGAGGGAAGGTTAGTGTTAGTCACTAGGGGAAGTAAGGGGAAGGTTACGGTTAGGCTGTTGGGGGAGGTTAGGGTTAGTCACTAGGGGAAGTAAGGGGAAGGTAACAGTTACGCTGTGAGGGGAGGTTACAGTTAATCACTAGGGGAAGTAAGGGGAAGGTTAGGTTTAGGCTGTGAGGGGAGGTTAGGGTAAGTCACTAGGGGAAGTACGGGGAATTTTAGGTTTAGGCTGTGAGGGAAGGTTAGGGTTAGTCACTAGGGGAAGTAAGGAGAAGGTTATGGTTAGGCTCTGAGGGGAGGTTAGGGTTAGTCAATAGGGGAAGTAAGGGGAAGGTTAGGTTTAGGCTGTGGGGGGAGGTTAGGGTTAGTCACTAGGGAATGTAAGTGGAATGTTACGGTTTGGCTGTGGGGGGAGGTTAGGGTTAGTCACTAGGGGAAGTAAGGGGAAGGTTAGGTTTAGGCTGTGAGGGAAGGTTAGGGTTAGTCTCCAGGGGAAGTAAGGGGAAGGTTAGGTTTAAGCTGTGGGGGAGGTTAGGGTTAGTCACGAGGGGAAGTAAGGGGAAGGTTACGGTTAGGCTGTGGGAGGGGATAGATAAGGTCTAGGCTACAAGGGGGATGGCTAGGGTTGCTTACTAAAATGTCTCAGGATTATGACAGTTGGGATGCCGGTGTCGGGATTCTGACCACCATGCAATCTTATTGTCAACATACCATACATGACCTTCCAGAAGAAAGTTGTGTATTCACTCTAGCCCAGGCTGCTGGTACAAACACAAGCGTGTGGGCATCAACTGCACTGGACACAATAAGTAAATGCTAAGTTCTGACAACATTTTGCAGGGTGCAAATACAGCTCATGGAGATCATCAAGAAAGCATATATACAAGTAATAAAGGGCAGGTACAAGTATACACGGATGATGACATGAAGTAAACCAGATGCAACTGCTGGTGATGCTGAGGCATAGGCATCTCATGATGGGCACAGCTCTTCATATGTAAGAATATACTGTATGCTATTTTTCTATGTACTTTATGTTTCAGTGACATATGGTAACTTCCATCTACCTAAATGTCATTTGCTTAAATAGTAGAGCAGATCAGGAGTGGTGCAATCGCTCCAGAAATAAAAATCTACTAACATTTAAACAATACACCAACAACGTGCACTGAAAAGAACATCACAGTAATTGTAGTTTCCACACCCCTGACATGTTCTGTGTTGTATCTGGTTCTTGCTGGCCCTGGATTGGCCCAGCCATAGCTCAAACATATGTGTCAGGAATCAGAAGTTATACGACCGATCATGGGAGAATAATCACACATGCAATGGAGTGGTTTCAGATGATTCACTTTAGTGCATCCATTTCAGTTACAGTTATATAGACTTTGAGTTACATTGAATTACATTGGTTCCATTACATCCCCCAACAAGCCCTCCCATTGGATATTCTGCCTAGCACTAAGATAAGAAACTGCATCTACTAGCTGTTCCTTGTTTTGGTACAGACTGGTACAAGAATGTCAACATATCATCCTTGAAACTGTTTAAAGGGAAAGGGGAAAGAGGTTTCTTTTCTCTGATTTGCACATTCCTTGTCTTGTCCATGATAGTCATGTAGCTGAAGCAGATGAGTTCATTAATAACATACAGTATAAGTATAAGAAAATGGCTGGTGGTGTTACAAAATGTCAACTATAAATGAAGAACATAAAGTTGACTGTTTTATCTGTCTGTGAGATCGTCATCTCTAGGTTATCCAACATTGGTCATTGCCTAGAAGAACTGGTGAAGGTGGAAAAGTGATGGCCCCTAATCTTCTGCAATCTGGCCCTGGAATTTACTGTTACAGTGTTGGTCAGTATATACACATGTTTGTATACAAATGATCACATCCAGGGCATCTGCAAGGACAATTAACTATTTTCATTTGAACTCCTTGCCAGAAGGCATGTCTAGAAATGTTACTTGTAGCCTGGCCAGTGGTTTCTGAACGTCAAATAATGGGTGGGATGTTCTTAAGGGAAAATGCATCCAAAGTCTATTATGGGACATTGTCCGCAATTTCCATAAATTCTAATCCCTGGACATTGGGATTACGTTGTGGAATGTTACACCAGCTTTTATCCACATCCTTCATGATAGGGATCCAAACAGATCCATCCCAGCACCCCACTCAACCACGGTGGCACTCTGCACATGCAGAGAGGGACTCCCGGACCAAAATACATATGTCAGGGGAACGGAGCTAATTGCAAAGGGCTTTTGCAATACTAATCACATATATTGTTCAGATTCTTGATACCTGCGCACAGCCCTATACTTGGTGTTGTATGTGAGAAACAAGTTCTATATGGTCTGTAAATACTTTTATTTTTGCAGTCACCATGCTCAGTATAACAGACAGTACAATATTGCATATATATTAGTATACATGTAATTTGAGTGATCACACAGTATTATCCATGTTCATAGCAGTAGCATGCATTCAGTGTAAACAAACTGATGTGTAGAGAAATGAATGCAAACTTGATGTTGTGTGATGAATACAGTAATAAACAGAGAGCAAAGAATGTCTCTATTCCGGATATTTCAAGTGGCCGTCTTTTCCTAAAGGGACTTCCGTGTCCCCTAGTATGAGTCTGAGCAACTGTGCCCAAAAGCAGTTCTATCTCAATGTCTGGTTTCTGATGGGGGTCATGTTCTGGGAGGTCGGCATCGCGGCCTTCCAGGTGCAACTTACCCTCACAATGTGGTGCCTCATTCCCGTTGTTCACTCTGTGGTGAGCCTCTGTGTAGCCGCTTGCGTAACTTCAACCCTCTCCATCCCCAGTGGTGCTCCTCTGCATGCAGTGCTAGATGTCTTCCTGGTTCTGCTGCTGGGCCGCTGGTACCTACCGGAATCTGCACTGCACACCGGAAGTTGCGTTGCCATAAGGCTCTGCTTCTTCCTGTGTCCTGTGTCAAAGTCAAAAATATGACATAGAGAGAAAATACAAACTACACACATTTAAGTCGCTATATTTGCAAATATGCGCAGCGAGCACAGCAATATATGGTAACACATGCATTTACACGGACATGCCACAGAGATGGATTCGACACTCATTTCATACAGTACATAATTATAATAATATCAAGCGCCAGACATCATGGTGATTTAAAATCACATAATGAATTAATGTCATGAATGTGTATTATTTGAACGGAACCAGATACACCTGTCATGTTTACTATTAAAGCAAACAGATTGGCGTGTAGATTAATTTGATACTTGTTGTGAAGTTGCACAAAAGCTAAAATCACATCTATTTAAACAATAGAAGCTTCCAAACAGGAAAATCAGGTCAGCCCCTTTGGACGTCCACAAGGGCTGAGCATGTTCATCATGAACCCCTCCCCCAGAAACTAGTCACACAGGAAAATAGTTCCTGTCTCTTGTGTGCTCAGAGTGAGTTGCTTTTGGTCTCAGAGTGGCGGTGTGGTCTCAGATGATAATGAACTTGCTAGCAGATCAGTTCCTGTATTTATTTACAGAGAGAGAGAGTGATATGGAAAGATGAATCTATATAACTTAAGGATAATGGTATTGTATCGCTGGCATGTAACTGTAATTGTAAATGTAATTGTATGTAACTGCATGTAACTCTATGTAACTATGTTCTAACTGTTTACTGTGTGAGTTGTAACCATGTAACTATAGGTATACTGTACTTTGTAATATATATTGAATCTATACCCTTTTAACAACAAATATATACATCAATGAGCTTTGGAACTCAGATAATGTGTGGGTGTATTGTTTTCTCTTATGGGATACAGTGTTTTGCGATGTACAGCACACTTTTACCGTATATGGTAGTAAGAGGTGCAGGCATTTACAATATATATTAGAGTGGGCATTTTAAATATTTGTGAGAAATCAATTTGGCATGCATACCTGAGTGGTCTCAATAGCCACCACACTCGCCAGCTGGCGAGCAGTCATATGGATTTGGTCTCCGGTGATTTACAGGCAATGCAGGCTTGCAATGACTGTGTGTGGATTTGTTTCCAATGTGTTTTAGCTACAAACAGCCTTTGTCAAGAACTAATCACATATGCTAGTACATGTTTAAATATTATGTATGTAATGTTGGTTGGAATGGATCACACCCAAAAGTTGTGCACTCATTTTATTTCTTTAACTTTTATGGCAAATTTATTTAATATATTTCAAAGTTTTAAATAAAAAACTGGGAGAATACTGTACAATAATAAGGCTAAACAGCCACTTCATGCCATAGGGACATCCCCCTTCTTTCCTGCTCTTGGATTTACTGCCTCTATAACTTGTATCTAGAACATGGCTCACACAGATTGTATGTGTTTTCCTCCAGTGACTGATATTTCTCTACTGCTAGTGCCTTCACTTCAGTGTCAGTATCTCCCACAGGATGACTCTACCTGTTCAGCTGGATCTTCCAGGGGGCTTGTGACCCCTGTCCCTGCCATCACTTAATACTACCTGAAATTGGATGCTGCACTTAGGGAGGCCTTCTATTCCTTATTATGAGATTATTCGATAAGTGTGGTAAATTTCTGAGATGGTGCTACAATCCCTTTGGTGACATGACACCTGGAAAGTTCCATGCTTCTAACTCCCCACCCCACCACCACCACCACCAACACCACCACCACCACCACCACCACCACCACAAGCCAAATTGGAGTCAGAAGTGAAGCATTCACATGTGTGCTCATTGCTTGAAATGAGGCATTTAGCAGTTGCTACAATAATGAACAAAAACGAATTCCATGCAGTAGATTAAAGCAGAGTTAGATGAAGTTCATGGGGAATCTGCTACTGCAATAGACAATCTATTTATGGATAAACACATTTTAAATTGGCCGAACATGCACTGAAGACAATATGCTCTCCGGACAACCAGTTGAAAACACCACATCAGATATGGTTGCAAAAATTCATGGTATCATTACAAAAGATCAACGAGGAAAGGTCATGAGATTTCTGAGGACAGACATATTGAAGAAATAAGTACATAACATTCTGCAGAAAAAAATTTGCACATGAAAAAGTTGTTTTCATGATGGGTGCCACAATTGATGACTCTTAATCAAAATATCACGTCAAAGGACATTTCAACGCAGTATTTGGTGATGTATAAGCATAATACACAGGATTTCTGACATTGATTTGTAATAATGGTTGAAACTTGCATCCACCATTACAATCCAGGGTCAAAGAAGCAGTCAAAAGAGTGGACAATGCCTGGTGAAAATGAACCGAACAAGGTAAAGACTGTTGTCTGCTATAAAGGTAATGGCCACTGTTTTTTGAGAGTCCCGAGGAATTTTCTTAATTGACTAGTCACAAAAATGTAAGACATTAAAAGAGAGTACTATGTACCTCTCCACTCTCTGCAATATGCAAGGAGTCCTAACAAATCTTTAAATGTGTTGAGAATACTTGCAGACTGTATTACATTTTTTATTTCCTCAGTAAGGTGTTTAGCTTGGTGGGAGATGCAGTAACCTAAAAAAAACAACATTTGGCTGAACTATTGATACAGTCTAATTTTTGTCATACAAAAAGTGAAGAAAAGAGATTGTATCTTGCAAACACTGTGTCTCTGTGTCTGTGCCAAGTTTGAGATGATCTACATATTGTATGATCACCATGGCTGGATTGAAAGGTAACCAGTCTTTTAACACTAATGTCAGTATTAACTCAAGCGACTAGCCCCTACCTGGGGCAATCTTGTCCAAGTATATTATACCCCTTGGCGTGTAAATGCCAATATCTGCTGACTTTGTTTCGTTACAGTAACAGAGAAAAATGCCTTTGCAAGAGCTATAACTGTGCATTAGCAAGAAGTGGGTGGTATGGAGATTAGCAGTGTGTGTGTGGATTTGGCACTATGGGGGCATTCACTTGTATTATTTTTATTTTTTCCCTTATATTATGCACCATTCTAAATTCAGGTGTTCCATCAGGATTGAGTGTCTTTATCCTAATGGGAAACAAAGGTGAGTTCCAACTGGAATGGCATTCTTTAAGGACCCCGCCTAAACATAATCCTGGTTCTGAATTGTGATAGCAATTACTTGGTCAGGTCTTAGGAGGTACTGCTTAACTTTAACAGGCTGTGCATTTGGTCTCAATTTAATCTGAACAGGCTGCACAGGTAACAATCTCACATCCATGTTTACTTTAGCCCACAACTCATCATGGACCTGAGATAAAACTTCATTAAAATGGGGGCTCTGGGGCTTTGCAAGCATAATACATTTCGTTATTAACCTTGCAATGTCAAATACAACATTGCCAAATACTCCTGGTTTCAAAATTACTTACCCATTTTTACACTGTATGACTGCAATTAATGCTGACAGCATGTCAGCTCCCAGTAAATGACAAGAACAAACATCAGAAACAAGAAATTGAGTTGTAATTACTACAGAATCATTAACACAGACTTGTAGGGGTTTTATCTTTTGTACATATTGCAGATCTCCGTTCAAGTCAGTTTCTGCCACAATAAAGGACGTGAGCATGTCAGAAGTTATCTAGATTGCATTATTGATCTGGAAGCCCCAGAGTCTACCAATGTAGTAGTAGCAATTGTTCCCTGTATGTTGATAGGGACAATAGTATTATTCAAACTGTATGTTTATAGGGACAATAGGATTAGTCAAACTGGGGAGCATATGACTCTGGGGCCACTTTCCTATGCTTGCTTTTCTTTGTGTTCCACTGTGGGTTTAGTGGCATGTGGGCAGTACATATTAAGGTGCCCTCTTTTTAGGCAATGGAAATACAGATCATAATATGTGAATATTTGTTATCTTATTTTAACAACTGCAGATGCTGCTGGTTTAATTTTAGGGCGAGCGCAAAGGTTGCCTCTGGTTTCCTGGGTTTTGTACCTGGGATGCATTTGCTGCACTACAAAAATAGGTTGTAGAGCCTTCTGGTGGAAGCCCACTGGATTTTTGGACAGTGGGGGTACATCTTGATCCTTATGGGACCAGGGCTTATACCAAGACACCTGTTTATCTGGTATTGCAGGGTTATTTACACCATCAGCTGCTCTTCCAGGAGTCACTTGGGAGAATACTGGATAAAGCAGGGTAGAGGTGGGGATAATATAGCTTGTGATACCGAAGCCACGGATCTATTATAGAAGGGTGGATGACTGAGGGATTGTCTAGTATCCCTATTCAAGCTGCATTTATCACATTTTGTCTCTTGCCACAGTTTAACAGTGGGACAATTACACCTCCAAGTGTACTTTTTGTTGTACGACAACCACTTTTTCTTAATTATTGCATATCCCCTTGTATCATTTTTGGGAACAGTAAATGGAGTTGTGCTGTAACAAGGTCTACATGACTCTGGCCATGGTTTTTTACAGACGTTACACAACTGATCCTCAGATAAATTTCAAAAATCTACAATCTGGATTTACACAACTCCAGTCTCTTCCAATATTGGCAATAACAAAACAACTTAAATTACAATTGTCCCACTAATTACCCAAATACATTGCAGCCATATGTTCTTCTAAATCTTGTGTTTACTTTTCTAAGATTACCTATTCTACCACTTGAGCCAACTGGACAACTTTCCCTTTAGTTTATGACTTTTTATATAGGGACCACATGCCTTATGAATTTGATGTAACTTAATTGGGTCCAATGTGCCCTTTTTTGTCTATACCAGCCTTTCTAAATAGAGCTGGCAGTCCTTCTCAACCCTCATGACCTAAAACTGTGCTCATAATGTCCATAAGGCTTTGGATTTCTTCAAGACTTTTACTGTCAGTATTACTGATACTAAATGTTCTGTGGATTTAACTAAAACCCCTCTGTTACTTGTTCTGGTATATCCCTACCTTAGGACATGTTATAACTGGGTTTATCAATATTCTGAGTCTGTGTGTCAACCAAAAACCAAAGGAAAACAAATCACCTTTTTTACTGCAGTGGGATTTGGGTAATATATTGATCAATATATTGAACATGGGGTCTTTGCAGGTGATACTCAAATAAGACTTGGTATTTAAGACAATGTCATTCAGGCTTTGTCTTTTCCTGACAGTATAATGACTACACTTTTACAGTCCTTACATCTAAACTTCTATATATATTTATAGACATGTCATATTGAAAATAACAGCAAGATCCTGAGACACATAGATATCCATACCTGTTACCTCAGACAGACGTAGGAGGGCATAAATCAATGGACTCTAATGAGTTGCAAACCTACTCACCGCGGTAAGAGTCAGAGTCCAGGATTTAAGCCTCTCCCATCATGTCCAACCTTGGCTCAGAGTAGGTTATCTCAGTGGAACCTTCTGGAAATGTGGTATCCAACCTTGGACCCTCAGTGGGTCACAGGGCTAGGTGAGCTCTTATGTGTGTCAGGACCCCTGGTCTGAAGTCAGAACATAGTAATATAGTAACATAGTATGTAAGGTATAAAAAAGACAATTTGTCCATCGAGTTCAACCTATTTGTGGTCTCCTATGCAGGAGTATTTTGGTATGCATTTTGTGTGATACTGATGTCAGCCATTGTGTTTTATTCCTCTATTTATAGTAACTATAGTGCGTGACTACACACCATTATCCTGGATATTCTTATACATTAGGAATTTATCTAACCCATTCTTAAAGGTGTTAACTGAGTCCACCATTACAAATCCCTCAGGCAGGGAATTCCAAACACGTATTGTCCTTACTGTAAAAAAACCGTTATGCCGCATTGTACGGAATCCACTCTCCTCTAACCTAAGTGAGTGTCCATGTGTCCTCAGTGCTGATCTTACCAAAAACAGGTCCCGCACAAGTTCTGTTTTGTCCCCTTATATATTTGTAGATGTTGATCATGTCCCCTCTTAGTCTCCTCTTTTCCAGTATAAACATGCCTACCCTTGCAAGCCTTTCCTCTATTCCAGCATCTCCATGCCCTTAATTAGTTTGGTTATCCACCTCTGAAACTTTTCTAGCTCCAGGATATCCTTTTTGTATTATGGTGCCCAAAAATGTACACAGTATTCAAGATGTGGCCTCACTAGTGATTTATATAATGGGAGTATAACACTTTCGTCCCTTGCATCAATTCTCCATTTTATGCATGCTGATATGTTTTTAGCCTTCTTTGCTGCAATCCTACTTTGGGTACTGTTGCTTAGTGTGCTATCTATGTGAACACCTAAGTCCTTTTCCAGTACAGAATCCCCTATTATTACCCCATTTATTATGTTTGTGTTATTTTTGTTCTTGATATCACAGTGCAATACCTTACACTTGTCTGTATTGAAGCACATTCTCCATTTGGCTGCCCATGCTTCTAGTTTAACTAAGTCAGTCTCGAAGAGACTCAGCATCCCCCTCCGTATTTATAACCTTACACAATTTGGTATCGTCAGCAAAAATTTACACCATGCTCTCTAGACCTACTGTTAGGTCGTTAATGAAAATGTTGAACAATAGTGGTCCTAGTACAGACCCTTGTGGCACACCACTTAGCACTTCAGTCCAATTTTAAAATCATCCATTAACCACAATGTGCTGCTCCTTTTAATCTAACCAATTTCTGATCCAAGTGCACAATATGCTCCCTTGCCCTATTTCTTGCAGCTTATAGATAAGTCGCATGTGTGGTACTGTGTTGAAAGTTTTATCAATGTCTAAAAAGATTACATCCACCTCCTTACCATGATCAAGGTTCACACTTACTGTGCTACCAACTGAAGAGAATAAACACAGGACAACTCTGTGTTTTCAAGACCATATGATTTTCTTGTAATGGTTCCATATATATAGCACATTGCATGGGTGAATATCTCTTACAGTTTCTTGTTAAATAGTTCCTTTTACAGTTTCTAGCTAAAGCTGCTTGGTTACTAATACATTTCTGCTAATGAATAAGCTTAAGCTAGAAGCAAAATCATGACTAAAGAACAACTTGGCTGCTGACTATAAAAACCATATTTCTTAATGGTGTTTTATTATGCACTTTATGTTTCAGTGACATACGGTAACTTCTATCAACCCAAATGTTAATTGCTTAAACAATAGTGCAGACCAGGAGCAGTTCAAATGTTTAAGAAATTGGGCAATTGGAAAATGGGGCAGTATGGATGGTGTAATGATTAGCATTACTGCCTCACAGTTTGAACCACAAACACAAAAGAGGTATTTTTCACACCCCAACTCCCGGCGCAATTAGACCAATTATGTTCAATTGAACTTCAGCTGCACACATTAAAAAGGATTAGCTAAATCCTCAAAAAGTTTTAGAAAAAAAGGGGAAAGAAACAATGGTGCGCTTGAATTAAAATATGTACTGTTTATAATAATAGTAGGTGTCCGCTTCTACTCACTGCTGAAATCAGTAAACAAAGAGTCTGCTTTAATTAAATACAATTTTTTACTCCAATTAATTGACACACATACATATATAAATAAACTTAAAATCTGTATGTTCCACACACTCTAATAGAGGACAGATAGTATCCGCTGGCACTGTAAAGGATTGGCAGCAACAGTGTAATTGTATTCTTAATAGCAACAATGTATTTATGTGACACTAAACAGACTCATCCAATCTGTTACATCCAATTGTGTCACATCAATATGTATCAAGGCTGTAACAACTGCCAACAAACTGTATCACAAGTCTCTCAGATCCTCCTGCTACTGGCGTCCCAGTGCAGAGGAGTGCTACTGTATTCTTACCCGAACCTGTGGGAATGTCCAGTGTTAAGATGCACGCACCCAGAGAGATACAAGTTCTGTACAGCTTCCAAAAGTAGCGCCTACCGCCGGTAAATAGTTGTTGATTTCAGTCCTGGCGGGCAAGTAGATTGGTATGGCTCCAAAATGCCGCTTGCAGTGTGACCGCTGGAGATAGCACACTCTCAGGTCCTGGCAAGTGGACAGCGGGAGCTCCGGTCAGCGTCTCAGATAGGAACGCTGAAAACAGCACGTGTGGATACTTCCGTCAGTGTGTGGTCAGACAGACAGGGAGATGACGTCAACTCGTTTCGTCCCGTCACAGCTCGGGACTTCCTCAAGACTATAGGGCTCATTCTGTCTTAGCCCTTATTTAACTCCCATACGGACCGCCTTTAATTACAATTACTTGCACCTATGTGCTGAGAAATAGTCCTTAAAAGTGCATGTATGATAGCGGCAATATAACCATAAATAAAACTCTAAGCAGACTCTCAGTTATTACTGAAAAGCAAATAACTTTACAAAAATATATAACCAAACATTCTAGTTGCACATTCTAATAGTGACCATAGAACCTTCCATGGCTACCATACTTTATTAAATTATATCCACATAAAACCGAAAGGTTATTTCTAAAATTACTAATAACAATGGTATTATCATTATCTATATTACCATTATTCATTTATTACTCCAGTATCATCATTTTAAGAGTTTATTTGTTGAGATACAAATGATATAAATAAATAAATAAACAAAAAATACTAAAAATAATTATTAATGAAAACTATATGTACAAAACGAATCCAAATCTTATTACAGAGAGAAAGTAGATGGATACATGTACTCAACACTGTATCCCCAGGGGGTGTGAATAAAACTCTGGGACTGCAGTGCTTTCTATAATTAGTACACAGTTAAGATTGTTTAATCAACTTAAATCATTGTTCATACCCATGGCTGTAATCTGTATTGACAGGCATCTCTTTACCATTATTATTTGTCATAGCAGCACCAATCGTGCTCAATAGAGGGCTTAATGTATAGCTCTATTTCACCAAGCAGAGTATGCATTATATGTAACATCTTAGTTGTAATTCCGCTATCAGCAACTGACACCAGATGTTTTTAATATTAGCATTATACAAGGTATTTCAGGATGTATCCTCTATGATCTTTTAACACGCACTGTTGTTATTGTTTTTGTGTATGTGAGTCACTTAGCAACACCTTCAAACATCCTCTCATTGGCTCTCCCAGTCCGGCGTGGCCAGTTGACGTCACTGTTCTGAGACCAGCGACTTCAGCGGCTGGACGCGGCGGGAATGGCAGCGCCGGACAGGTGAGTGAGGTTAGACATCATGAGCACTTGTTAGATGTGTTTTGTAGCATCTAAGTTTGTATTGCTTGTCCCTGAAGACGGGGTATCGCCCCGAAACGGCGTAGGACCGTAATAAAGGCTGTACAGTTTATTACCAGTCTGTTGAGTGCCTCTGCTTCCACGGCTATATATATATATATATATATACACAAAGCAAGATCAGAGGGCGCTAATTAAAGGGTATAACATTGAACCCCATCAATCACTATCTAAATCATAAATACAACAGAATAATTTAAAAATGTATTATATGATGAATACCATGAATCCTTGGGGCCTAAACGAAGGGATAGATATTATCCCTTTTTTAGGTCAGTAATAAAGTATAGAGCTAGGTGCGTTACTGGATATAGGAGTTTGGTTATGGTTCTCTACTTAAAATCCATTATTGGAGAGAATGGAATTTTTTGTATATATATGTTTTATGATTTGTAAATGAAGGAATAGAGGAATCAATTTCAGATCTAGTTGTATACACTATAATTTATGATATGCCATAGGTATTTTGTACATCTGCACTATAGGTAGAAATTAAATATATATAAAAAATAATTAAGGATTAATTATAATCTCACATTTTGGTTAGAAGTTTAGGTGTTTGGTGACGAGATCAATTTAGGGGTGTTTTATCTGGTAATTGGGACTTCTTACAATGGCCCTCTTGATTAGTTTTCTTGAGTAATTTAATTATTGTTTACTTTTTGTATATAATTGTGGGATCTGATAGTAAAATACGTTACCTAGGTGCAGTCGATCCGTATTAATTGTTATTGGATCTAATGGAAGAGTAGTAGTATTTTAGTTCGGCTGCTCCTTTTGTACAAATATCGGACACCAGTATATTAGTAATATAGGAAGATCTGTTCTAGCTAGTGCTGAAGTAAATGCAGTGACACGCAGCGATGCCCCCACCGGATGTTCCCAGCTGCTGGAATGCGGGCGGAGCTTGTAGGTGGGATACCTCGTTGGAAACCCCATCCACTAGTGTGACACATAGGAGTAAGCTAAGATTGACAGGAAGCATCCGGACCTGGTGGAACACAATACCGGAAGTCTTGAGCCGTGATTGGAAAACACGACCGGAAGTAGTGTCTCGTAAATGGAACGCACACCGCGAGTACGGCCTGTTTACCCCTTTTATCTATATGGATTTTGGGGCCCATTAAGGAAGTTTAATATAGATTAAGAACCCCTAAGTTATATCTTTCACTTTCTCCACTAGGCTATATATTGGGCTGTTAATTATAGTAATAACTTAGGAACCAATAAGACTGGTACAGGAAATTAGGTAATCTTAGAAGGTATATAAATGCAGAGACCTGAGCTCTATCACAGTTATCCACTGGACTCTGTGAGGAGCACTTGTATCTCTGTAAGTAATATATAAAGCCTTTTTGTTTCATTATTCCTTCATAATGTAAATTTATGCCAGTATGAATGTTTTTTATGATTTATTTTAAATAGATCAGATGCTTTTTAAATATTAGTATTAATAATAGTTTTTAAGTTTGTAACCATACTCCTTTGGTATTTAGATACAAGAGATTGTGGTAGTAATTAGGTATTTAAATATAGATAATGGCAACCATATGTTTTTTTTTGAGTTTCTACCCTTATACATTATAAGAGGAAATTGCTTCATTATTGCACGTCCAGTGCTCTTTAATACTGCATGAAATTTTGGTATGTATTATATATTTTTTATACTTCACTGTGGTGAAATATATGAAATGGGTATTTCCCGTATATTGTATTTATTAGATTTTATTATTTTTATAGGTCTGTTCCTAAATTCTTGATCAGACCGAGATCTCATGTCTTACCTTGTTTGGTATTTTTAAGGATAATCCTTTTGTCTTGAGTTTTTTACTCAGACATATACTGGTATGTATTCTTTTTTGTTTATCTAGCATCACCCATCCTCACATACCTCTTTTTCTAACTCTGGCACTCATTAAATTCACATATTGTTTTTTTAGATTCATCATAAAAATTATTCACATCAATGTTTTCACTCTTCCAAGCTACTATAATCATGTTGTATCTAACCAATTGGTATGTATGGCTATTTTCTATTTCTGTTTTGTCTTGTACCATAACTGTACTTTGTATGGTCTAGTTATTGTATTTTATTATTCAGATTCATTACCCCTGAGGAAGTACCACGAGATGAAATGCATTGGATTCTTCAGATTGACATTCTGTTATACTGTCGAAGTTACAGCAACAAGGAATTACATCCATAATAGCTGTTAAGGTGTTGAATTCATCATGTCATAGAGCAATTTGGAAATGAATCAATTTGTTCTGAGTCTGTTAATACATTTTTAAATTATTCTGTTGAATTAATTATTTAGATAGTGATTGATGGGGTTCAATGTTATCCCCTTAAATTAGCGATCTCTGATCTTGCTTTGTATTTGTTATTTATTGGACTTTAGCTAACATAAAGTCCTTCTAGAGGTGCTGCT
Source organism: Pseudophryne corroboree (assembly GCF_028390025.1). Classification (NCBI taxonomy): domain Eukaryota; kingdom Metazoa; phylum Chordata; class Amphibia; order Anura; family Myobatrachidae; genus Pseudophryne; species Pseudophryne corroboree. Next base: position 1,241,434,255 of record NC_086444.1, on the reverse strand, counting down.
TGTGTTATTCTTTAGCGCAATTTGGGAATCTTGTCTGTATATATATATATATATATAAAATAGGAATGGTGGTGGTGTGGACTAGATGGCGCTATCGCTCAAGCAGTGATGGTGAATGTGAGAGTGCTAGGGAAAATACTTAGCTGGGTTGTCTCCATATGAAAGATCAGGTACAATTTAGGTCCAGTTGCTGATGGAGAGCTCAGCCATATTAGGAAAAAAACAGAAAAACAATGTGTGGCGGTATCGTTTGAAATAGGCAAAATGTAGAACTGTTTTATCTAGGATTGTTTCGTCAGTGAGGACTGGGGATTTTCACTAGGTGATAGGAATAGTCAGAAAATAAATAGTCTTTTAAATACCAACATTCAGAGACAGTATCCTCATATGAACACACCTGACTTACTCAAAGACAGGTGGTGACAGGTCCATAAAGGTATCTTTTAGAGATATGATGTGCTCTTTATCAATAGATGGTTTAAGTGAGCGTACCTAACACTCACGTGAAGGACAGTAGATATCCTCATATAGCGGTTTCTTTCTATGACGTCATTCCGCAGGGATTGCCATGGTAGTTGAATGTTCAATGATGGAGTGCTCGATCATATATGGAATGTGAAACATAGACACACAATGTGTAGTATGTTCAAGAAATGTAAGATATTCTAGAAGCTATATATAGGTGTACCTAGGTATCTTTCTAGGTTGGAAATGCAAACATAAAAATTCTTGTAAACACATCTGACTTACATAGAGACAAGTGTCTGGATGCCCATAACGGTATCTTTCATAAAATATGCGGTCCTCTATCAATCAATAGTAAGGTTTGCAAACAGCAATCCTTACAGATGAAAGAAGATTTCCTCAAGAAAGGATACAAAGAAGAAACACTCGACCAAGTCATCAGCGAGGTAGAAAAGATAGATCGCACATCTTTACTTTCAAAGAAAATGGAAAAAAATGATAAATAAAATAAGTCAGATTGTTATGCACACCAGTGCCTGCAGGAATGTACTGGTGTCTGAACGGAGAGGGATGCAAAACAAATGAACTCACAGACAGACTGGGTAATATGACATTATGTACACAGAAGGTGATAGGGTAACAAAATAAACACAAAGTGAACAGAGAAGCCCAGAGGCTAAGAAACTGGGTGTCTCCCTAGTATTAGGAGTGCTCAGATGGAAAGAAGCAAGATGTTGTGTTTTAATACGTAGAGAACCTGAAATGCTGTTGCTAAGGGCAACAGCAAAACCCTAAAGGGTTACCAACGGGTGTGGCAGTAAACTCCTTGGTCAGAGATGGAATAATAGACACAAGGAGAGTCTCCACAATCCTAGTCCTCACTTGCAGTGCACTGGTTCAGCTTACTGCCACTAAACTGACACCAGAACACCTTGCACAGTGAGGAAGGATTTTGGCAGGCAAGTCTGAGAATACAGCCGCAAACTTGCTAAGTTCACAGAGTAGCAAAAGAACCCCAGCAAGTTAAACGACTGACTCCAGTCTTACTGCTAGGTCTGGATTGGCAGAGTGTAGTACCAAATCCCAAGGCCTATTTGCAGTAAGCAACAAACAAATACAAAGCTACACAGTACTGGCTAACTTTCAGGAACTGACTAACCAACAAAGATTCAGCAGCATCTGCTTAACCTGAGAAGAGGCCTTATATAGCAGGTGCTGTCCACGCCCCACTCAGACCTCACAGACTGTGATCACAAAAACCAGCACCGGATCCCCTGCCGTGCACAAAGCCTGTAACCACTGCACAGCAAAAGACCCGAACCGGAGTATCAGCTGCGCTCAGGCCACTCCGCTAGCACTTGTCTCCCGGTTGCCATGACGACGTGGCAGCACAGGGCAGGAGACCACCGGGTTTATCGGGGAACTGTGAGAAGAAAGAGCGTATCAGTCTGGGGGCATGAAGATCACAACTGCGCACCCATGACCGCTCCTCCGGGCCATACCCCTTCCAGTGCACCAAAAATGACAGCCGACCCCGAACCATCTTGGAGTCAAGAATCCTTTCAACAACAAACTCCCTTTGGCCACGTATCAGAAGAGGAGAAGGTCTTCCACTGGAAGAAGGATTACTAATCGCCCGTTTTAAAAGGGAACAATGAAATGTTTTATTGATACCCAAAGAACGGGGCAGATCTAACTGAAATGCCACCGGATTGATAACCCTAGTGATCTTATAAGGGCCGATGAACCGGGGGCCTAACGTATGAGATGGCTGTCTCAACTTCAAATTCTTGGTAGACAACCAGATGAAGTCTCCTAATTTGTAGCTGCAGGGTCTTTTCCGCTTATCAAAAACCCTTTTGGTCACTAATGACACAGACACAAGGGCTTTCTTCACTTTCCTCCAAATACCCCTAAGGACCGGAACCACAGAGGAACCACCAGGCGTGGAGTCCAGGGGGTCAAAAGAATTGGCCTTAGGATGATGCCCATACACACAAAGGAAGGGAGAGATCCCTGTAGCAGAGTGAGCCACGTTGTTATAGGCAAACTCCGCCATGGACAGATGAGCAACCCAGTCAGTCTGACACTTGGAGACATAACACCTGAGGAACTGCTCCAAGGACTGGTTCACCCTTTCAGTCTGCCCATTAGACTGCGGATGGTAGCCTGACGACAAGCTAACAGAAATCTGGAGATCGGAAAACAAAATGCCCTCCAGAATTTGGCCACAAACTGGGATCCGCGGTCAGAGACCACATCAAGTGGCAACCCGTGGAGGCGCACAACATGCAGCATAAATAATTCAGATAGGCGTCTGGCCGATGGCAGCCCAACCAGTGGAACGAAGTGCGCCATCTTCGAAAACCTGTCAACGACAACCCAGATGGCTGTCATTCCCGAGGATTTGGGCAAGTCCACCACAAAATCCATTGAAATGTGGGTCCATGGCTTAGATGGAATAGAGAGTGGATGTAATGGGCCAACAGGAACCCCTCTAGGAGTCTTATTTCGGGCACAGATGTCACATGCCCGAACCCACTGATCCACATCCTTAGCCACCGAGGGCCACCACACCGCCCTAGATAGCAACTCCCGAGTTCTGGCAATACCCGGGTGACCTGCCGACTTCTTGGCAGGGAATTCCAGGAACACTCGCTGTCTTAACCTAGGAGGAACAAAACAAAAGACCTACCGGAAGGTCTGGAGGAGCCTGCTTCTGTGCTCTAAGGACTAATGACAAGAGGTCCTGGGTAATGCCCACTTTAATACATGATGGGGACACAATGGGCAATGGCTCCTCGGTGGTCTCCTGGATTGGAGCAAAACTCAGCGAGAGCGCATCAGCCTTGATGTTTTTTGACCCAGGGCGAAATGTTATCAAAAAATTAAAGCGAGCAAAAAACAAAGCCCATCGTGCCTGCCTGGCATTGAGACGCTTCGCTGACTCTAAATATTCCAAATTCTTATGGTCGGTGAGAATTGAGACCACAAACTTAGCCCCCTCAAGCAAGTGTCTCCACTCCTCGAGTGCATCCTTAATAGCCAACAATTCCCGGTTACCCACATCATAATTCATCTCGGCAGGCGAAAATTAATGGGAAAAGTAAGCACAAGGATGAAGGCGATTATCAGATACTCCCATCTGAGAGAGCACTGCCCCAATACCTATCTCAGAGGCATCCACCTCCACCACAAAACGACGCTCTGGATCTGGGTGTCGCAGCACCTTGGCCGAGACAAATGCCCTTTTGAGACGGGCAAAAGCCGCTTTGGCCTCACAAGACGAGTGAGCAACATCCGCCCCTTTCTTAGTGAGTGCCACCAAGCGCGCCACTATAGACGAAAATCCAGCGATAAATCGTCTATAAAAATTTGCAAAGCCCAGGAAACGCTGAAGTGCCTTCAAACTAGTGGGCTGCACCCAATCCAGGACTGCCTGTACCTTGGAACCCTCCATTTGGAAACCTTCTGGGGAGATAATATATCCTAGAAATGCGATTTGCTGAACTTCAAATTCGCACTTCTCCAGCTTTGCCCCAAGCCGGTGGTCTCTGAGTTTCTGGAGGACTAAGCGTACATGCTTCCGATGTTCCTCCAGGGAATGGGAGAAGATTAGGGTGTCATCTAAGTATACAACTAAGAATCTATCCAAATATTCCCTGAGAACATCGTTCATGAAATCCTGGAAGACTGCCGGGGCATTACAGAGCCCAAAAGGCATCACCAAATATTCATAATGCCCTGAGTGGGTATTAAAGGAAGTCTTCCATTCATCCCCCTCTCTTATTCGGATTAGATTGTACGCACCGCGAATGGTCAATCTTAGAAAAAATGGTGGCAGTACGAAGCTGGTCAAACAAGACCGAAATGAGAGGCAGTGGGTATGAGTTTTTAATCGTGATACCGTTCAATTCCCTGAAGTCGATGCAGGGTCGCAACGAACCTTCCTTTTTATCCACGAAGAAGAACCCCGACCCAACTGGAGACTGTGAAGGTCTGATAAATCCCTTAGCCAAGTTCTCCTGAATGTACTCTGCCATAGCCTGAGTCTCAGGACGTGACAGGGAGTACAACCTGCTCTTGGGAAGCTTAGCATTCGGCAACAAATCAATGGCACAGTCATAGGTGCGATGGGGAGGTAGTACCTCTGCAACTTTTTTGGAGAACACATCCGCAAAATCTGCATTACATCCTGGCAATCCTGGCAAACTTAGCTGCGAAAGCCTGACTGGAAGGCTCAAGCAACTCCTGAAACAATCAGTACCCCAACTAAGTATCTCCCCAGAGACCCAGTCAAATTGAGGATTGTGGGCCCTTAACCAGGGTAACCCCAACACCAATGGGGCAAAAGTACAGACAGTCACATAAAAGGACAATTTTTCAGAGTGTGTGGCTCCAATAAACAAAGAAATCTGGTTAGTGCAAAAGGTAATTTTACCCTGGGATAATGGTTCCCCGTTTAACCCACAGATTTCAATTTCCGATGCCAAGGGTACTAAGGGAACAGAGTGTTTCAGGGCGAATTGGCGGTCCATAAAAACCCCATCGGCCCCACTGTCCACAAAGGCCTCAGTCTTGACAGTTTGACCGAGGATCTTCAAGGTCACCGGAATGATAAAAGTCTTCTTGGGAAATTCTGACTTCTGGCCTGACAGGATATTTCCCATCACCCTCAGGCCCTGAAGTTTTCTGGCTTTTCTGGGCATGATATTACCACATGACCTTTATTCCCACAGTACAAACACAACCCCTGCTGTCTCCTCCGCATCTTCTCACGCGAGGAGAGGCGGGTAGCCCCAATCTGCATAGGCTTCTCGGAAAATTCCTCAGAGTCTAAGGTTCCCTTGGGAAAGAAGGAAACCTCGGTCTCCCTTTCAAGCCTACGCTCTCTCAGCCGTCTATCCACCCGGATGGATAACTGCATGAGCTGATCCAAGCTATCAGGCAAGGGATATTGTACCAGTTGGTCTTTTATCTGGTTAGAAAGACCTCTTCGGTACTGGTGTCTCAGGGTTGGGTCATTCCACTGGGTATAATGGGCCAACCTCCGAAACTCCGTACAGTAAACCTCAATTGGCCTTCGCCCTTGCTTAAGGATCGAAATCTGAGCCTCGACTGAGGCCGTCTTGTCAGGGTCATCATACAACATGCCCAGTGCCGTAAAAAAAGCATCAACACTTTTAAGCGACGGACAGTCAGGCTGCAACCCATATGCCCAGACCTGTGGGTCTCCTTGTAGCAAGGAAATCACTATGCCAACCCGCTGAATCTCTGACCCAGAAGACTGAGGCCTAAGCTGGAAATATAGCTTGCAGCTCTCCTTGAAACAAAAGAACTGCGAGTGATCTCCAGAAAAACGATCCGGGAGATTTACTTTCGGCTCCTTAACCCCTGAAGGTGCTGCTGCTGCGGGAGCTCCGCCAGCGGCCTGGGAGGTGTGCATTTTAATGGACAAATCATTAAATTGTCGAGTCAAGACCTGCACCTGATCGACCACCTGTTGCAAAGTATTTTGAGGGGTATGCTCCATATTCCCACAAAATTTCAACAGGAGTATTAGGCTGCTGAATATATTATGCACACCAGTGCCTGCAGGAATGTACTGGTGTCTGAACGGAGAGGGATGCAAAACAAATGAACTCACAGACACACTGGGGAATATGACATTACGTACACAGAAGGTGATAGGGTAACAAAATAAACACAAAGTGAACAGAGAAGCCCAGAGGCTAAGAAACTGGGTGTCTCCCTAGTATTAGGAGTGCTCAGATGGAAAGAAGCAAGATGTTGTGATTTAATACGTAGAGCACATGAAATGCTGTTGCTAAGGGCAACAGCAAAACCCTAAAGGGTTACCAACGGGTGTGGCAGTAAACTCCTTGGTCAGAGATGGAATAATAGACACAAGGAGAGTCTCCACAATCCTAGTCCTCACTTGCAGTGCACTGGTTCAGCTTACTGCCACTAAACTGACACCAGAACACCTTGCACAGTGAGGAAGGATTTTGGCAGGCAAGTCTGAGAATACAGCCGCAAACTTGCTAAGTTCACAGAGTAGCAAAAGAACCCCAGCAAGTTAAATGACTGACTCCAGTCTTACTGCTAGGTCTGGATTGGCAGAGTGTAGTACCAAATCCCAAGGCCTATTTGCAGTAAGCAACAAACAAATACAAAGCTACACAGTACAGGCTAACTTTCAGGAACTGACTAACCAACAAAGATTCAGCAGCATCTGCTTAACCTGAGAAGAGGCCTTATATAGCAGGTGCTGTCCACGCCCCACTCAGACCTCACAGACTGTGATCACAAAAACCAGCACCGGATCCCCTGCCGTGCACAAAGCCTGTAACCACTGCACAGCAAAAGACCCGAACCGGAGTATCAGCTGCGCTCAGGCCACTCCGCTAGCACTTGTCTCCCGGTTGCCATGACGACGTGGCAGCACAGGGCAGGAGACCCTAACACAGATAGACTACAGTGGTCATTCATCTCCCAATATGATGGCCAACATAAACAAATAGAAACAATTATCAATAAAAACTGGTACCTTTTAACGAAAGATCCCATTCTCTCGGATATTATTCAAAAAAAAAAACAATTTTATCTATAGAAAATCCAGGAATTTAAAGAATTAACTGGTTAAAAGCACGCTACCAATGCCAACCCATAATCTAATCAGAACCAAAGGCTTTAATCGCTGCGGTTTATGTATTGGGTGTAAGAACGTTAAAGACACCACTAACAAATATTGTGAAATAACGGTCAACAATGTCAAGTTCAAGATAAAAGACTTCATAACGTGCCACACAGCCAATGTTGTTTATTTAATTGAATGCTCTTGTGGACTTTGTTATATCGGACGAACCACCAGACCCTTAAAAATCAGAATAGGAGAACATTTGCGGAATGTTAAGAAAGGAATAGAGACCCATCACCTCTCCAACCATTTCAAAATCAAACACGGATGCTCTTCTCATCACATCAAAAGATTTATTGGATTTAAACATATCAAAGCCACATGGAAGGATAAAAACACAGAGAAAAATCTTGCGATATCAGAAATGAAAACCATCTATCAACTAAATACTCTTACTCCAGGCGGGCTGAACCATGACTTTGAATTAAAGTGGTTCCTTTAAGGGAACAAACCATGTGAAAAAGGACACCGATATACACTATCTAAATACATCACTCTTAAGATCAGGGAAAATTAATTTTAATTTCACCCTCAAAAACAGCATGTCGTTTTTTTTTTTATAACACAGCGGGGTATATTTACTAAGGTCCCGATTTTGCCCGAGATGCCGCTTTTTCTTCAAAGTGTCATCTCGGTAATTTACTAAACTCAAATCTCGGCAGTGATGAGGGCATTCGTATTTTTTTGGAAGTCCAAGAAAAAAAATACGAATGAATACACCATCGGTCAAATACGCCAGTAAATTAGCAGAACTCGGTCATTTACTAAAAAGTACAAATCTCAAAAGAGCCAAACACTGCCGTGAAAAATTACAATTCGTAAAAAAGTGCTAAAAAAAAGCAGACCTGCTTTTTTGAGCCGTGATTGGATAGGCATGCACGGATCCATGAGATCCGTGCATGTATATCAGTGGGAAGGGGTGGGGAAAGTGTTAATTTTTCAAAAAAAATGCGTGGGGTCTCCCCTCCTAAGCATAACCAGCTTCGGGCTCTTTGAGCCGACCCTGGTTGCAGAAATATGGGGAAAAAAGTGACAGGGGTTCCCCCATATTTAAGCAACCAGCATCGGGCTCTGCGCCTGGTCCTGGTTCCAAAAATACGGGGGACAAAAAGCGAAGGGGTCCCCAGTATTTTTAAAACCAGCACCGGGCTCCACTAGCTGGACAGATAATGCCACAGCCGGGGGTCACTTTTATACCGTGCCCTGCGGCCGTGGCATCAAATATCCAACTAGTCACCCCTTGCCGGGGTACCCTGGGGGAGTGGGAACCCCTTCAATCAAGAGGTCCCCCCCAAGCCACCCAAGGGCCAGGGGTGAAGCCTGAGGCTGTCCCCCCCCATCCAATGGGCTGCGGATGGGGGGCTGATAGCCTTTTTGTAAAAGTGTAAGATATTGTTTTTTAGTAGCAGTACTACAAGTCCCAGCAAGCCTCCCCCCGCAAGCTGGTACTTGGAGAACCACAAGTACCAGCATGCGGCGGAAAAACTGGGCCGCTGGTACCTGTAGAACTACTACTAAAAAATACCCCAAAAATGACACACACACCTTGAAAGTAAAGTTTTTTATTTTTATCAAGTGCCTGGATTACAAATGGATTATCGGAGGAGACATCTACACTGGATTTGGTGAGTATAATTTATTCAACAGGTACCCCATGGATTCTACTGGACAAGAGGACTGACCTGCGTGGGGACATAGGTAAGTATGTATGTATGTTTGTGTGGATGGATGTAATAAAACTTTACTGTCAAGGTGTGTGTGTATTGTCTTTTTTTGGGTATTTTTTTAGTAGTAGTACTACTACAGGTACCAGCGGGCCCGTTTTTCCGCCGCATGCAGGTACTTGTGGTTCTCCAAGTACCAGCATGTGGGGGAGGCTTGCTGGGCCTTGTAGTACTGCTACTAAAAACAATATCTTACACTTTTACAAAAAGGCTATCAGCCCCCCATCCGCAGCCCATTGGATGGGGGGGACAGCCTCGGGCTTCACCCCTGGTCCTTGGGTGGCTGGGGGGGACCCCTTGATTGAAGGGGTCCCCACTCCCCCAGGATACCCCGGCCAGGGGTGACTAGTTGGATATTTGATGCCACGGCCGCAGGGCACTGTATAAAAGTGACCCCCGGCTGTGGCATTATCTGTCCAGCTAGTGGAGCCCGGTGCTGGTTTTAAAAATATGGGGGACTCCTACGCTTTTTGTCCCCCGTATTTTTGGAACCAGGACCAGGCGCAGAGCCTGATGCTGGTTGCTTAAATATGGGGGAACCCCTGTCATTTTTTATCCCATATTTCTGCAACCAGGATCGTTTCAAAGAGCCAGAGGCTGGTTATGCTTAGGAGGGGGGACCCCACGCAATTTTTTTTAAAGTTTTACAGTGTTTATTTAAAAAAAAAAAAATGAATCCCAGCACGGATCACACAGATCCGGCCGAGATTCATTTTGAAAAAGTCGGCAGTGTTTTGCTAATCACTGCCGTAAAAAACAGAAAAAAAACACGAATGACATCGACATCAGAAAACCCGAAAAGGCAAAATACGGCAGCTTAGTAAATTAGTCGTAATCAATTCAAAAAGTTGCTATTTTACACTGTCGATGTCATTCGTGATTGATCTTTGACCTTTTTCGGAAAATTACGAATTTTAGTAAATATACCCCAGCATGTTTTAATTCATTTTTTTCTTTAAGTACTATATGGTTCATCACACACCGACTCCATAATGCATGTTTCATACGGGTTACACTTGCACCCTATTACCTACCAACCTAGCAATGCTTTTTTAATCTATATTCGATTAATTAGTATGTTCACCTCTTTTTCTTTTAAATCCTCCAGTGAATAAAACAGAGACCATTGATCATTATGTTTTTTGTAATAAAAAAAAGAGGGATGGAAAAGAAATAATTTTTTATTCTGCTGTAATTATGCTAGTAGCACATAGAACTACAAGACCCAGCATCATAGCGGCTCTTTTACTTTCGTTTTAGCCGCTATGCACACCTAAGAACTACAAACTACACCACCCAGAATCCCAGCGGCATCCCTTTCGCGTACGTCACTTCCGGGATCAAGATATGCACTGTACAGCCACAGACAGCGTGGCTTCTGACAAAGAAAACTACACTACCCATGAGGCCATGCGACTTCCGATCGCGGCCGATTTCTTCATTTAGGAAGAACTTCTCTTTGTTTCCAATTTGTTTAACAACGCATATGTCAATCTTTGAATGAGATTATTCAAATAAGCCCGCTTTAGGTGAATAACAAATTTATCAGGCTGCCAACAGCGCTACTTCCTGTATAGACTCTGACCGGTATCCGGACTCCAGGTCGACAGCACAAAGGTCGACACACTTTAGGTCGATGCCAGTTGGTCGACACGCATTAGGTCGACAGGGTCAAAAGGTCAACAGGGTCAAAAGATCGACAGGAACAAGGTCGACATGAGTTTTTCACGATTTTTTTCTTTTTTTGAACCTTTTCATACTTAACGATCCACGTGGACTACGATTGGAACGGTAAAGTGTGCCGAGCGAAGCGGTAGCGGAGCGAAGGCACCATGCCCGAAGCATGGCAAGCGAAGCGAGCCATGCGAGGGGACGCGGTGCACTAATTCGGGTTCCCGGTCACTCTACGAAGAAAACGACACCAAAAAAACATAAAAAACGCATGTCGACCTTTTTCAGTGTCGACCTTGTTCCTGTCGACCTGTTGACCCTGTAGACCTTTTGACCCTGTCGACCTAAAGTGTGTCGACCAATTGACGTCGACCTAAAGTGTGTCGACCTTTGTGCTGTCGACCCTGAGTCCCAGACCCACTCTGACCACATTTCCCAGTAGTCTAACTACTTCCGGTCACGGAGGTTCTTTAGATTATGAAAAGAACGGGTAGGCCTTTGTGGACAGTGGGGCCGATGGGGTTTTTACTCCAGGTCGACAGCACAAAGGTCGACACACTTTAGGTCGATGCCAGTTGGTCGACACGCATTAGGTCGACAGGGTCAAAAGGTCAACAGGGTCAAAAGATCGACAGGAACAAGGTCGACATGAGTTTTTCACGATTTTTTTCTTTTTTTGAACCTTTTCATACTTAACGATCCACGTGGACTACGATTGGAACGGTAAAGTGTGCCGAGCGAAGCGGTAGCGGAGCGAAGGCACCATGCCCGAAGCATGGCAAGCGAAGCGAGCCATGCGAGGGGACGCGGTGCACTAATTCGGGTTCCCGGTCACTCTACGAAGAAAACGACACCAAAAAAACATAAAAAACGCATGTCGACCTTTTTCAGTGTCGACCTTGTTCCTGTCGACCTGTCGACCCTGTAGACCTTTTGACCCTGTCGACCTAAAGTGTGTCGACCAATTGACGTCGACCTAAAGTGTGTCGACCTTTGTGCTGTCGACCCTGAGTCCCAGACCCACTCTGACCACATTTCCCAGTAGTCTAACTACTTCCGGTCACGGAGGTTCTTTAGATTATGAAAAGACTACCCGTCACATAATCCTATGTGAGAATCTTCAGCTCATAAGAGTACTATTTTATGTTCATAATGCAGTAATTGGTATACTGACATATATTTTAAATAGCAAGGAGAAATTCTATTTATTTTTCTATTTTTTTCTAACTTTCCAAAATCCTGTTCCTGTCATGTGACAAGAAATGATGTAATTATGTTCTGCCATAAATAGGGGAACCTGTTTGCTTGGTCACTCATGCCTTGAAAAAGAGTCTCCTGACTCGAAACGCGTTGGATCTGAGGAGGCTTCTCTGCTGCGGACTTGTCCCTTTTTTTCTGGACTCTGAAGGAAGGTAGGACCTTGTCATAATTATACAATTATTATTTTTTTGGAACCCCAAAGTTGGCCCCTTATGGTTCCAAGACAGTTCTTACTCCCATCAGAGCCGGACTCGTGCGCTGAGTTTAGCCTGTTTTTTATGTTATTTTATGCTGTATACCTGGAATAAATTTTTTTACATTCTTATCACCTTTGGAGCGAGGTTTTTCAAAGATACCGCTATATGAGGATATCGACCATTCGGCATGTGAGTGTGAGGTACGCCTCTCCTACCATTATAAATTTGGTTACTTACTATTGATTGATAGAGGACCGCATATTTTATGAAAGATACCGTTATGGGCATCCAGACACTTGTCTCTATGTAAGTCAGGTGTGTTTACAAGACTTTTTATGTTTGCATTTCCAACCTAGAAAGATACCTAGGTACGCCTATATATAGCTTCTAGGATATCTTATGTTTCTTGAACATACTACACATTGTGTGTCTATGTTTCACATTCCATATATGGTCGAGCACTCCATCATTGAACATTCAACTACCATGGCAATCCCTGCGGAATGACATCATAGAAAGAAACTGCTATATGAGGATATCTACTGTCCTTCACGTGAGTGTTAGGTACGCTCACTTAAACCATCTATTGATAAAGAGCACATCAAATCTCTAAAAGATACCTTTATGGACCTGTCACCACCTGTCTTTGAGTAAGTCAGGTGTGTTCATATGAGGATACTGTGGATTTGAAAGACTATTTATTTTCTGACTATTCCTATCACCTAGTGAAAATCCCCAGTCCTCACTGACGAAACAATCCTAGATAAAACAGGTCTACATTTTGCCTATTTCAAACGATACCGCCAAACATTGTTTTTCTGTTTTTTTCCTAATATGGCTGAGCTCTCCATCAGCAACTGGACCTAAATTGTACCTGATCTTTCGTCTGGAGACAACCCAGCTAAGTATTTTCCCTAGCACTGTCACATTCACCATCACTGCTTGAGCGATAGCGCCATTTAGTCCACACCACCACCATTCCTATTGTTTTATTTTTTGGACTATCCGGGATAAGTCCACTGTTGGATTTAGAAGGCAGCAATCGGTTCGTTAGAAGCGCCATTAAGGATTTTACCACTCTCTTTTTTCAAGTCTATCATATATATATATATATGTCTAGAAAAGATAGAATAATGGGCGGCACCAATAGTGCATTAAAAGATGACAATTTATTGACACATCATGAAACACATCAAAGATACAAGATGGATTAACCACTGCATGTTGCCTTGTTCAGCATCCATCCATAAGCCACGCCTCTACCAGTTCCGTCATCAGAACTTTATCAGAAGGCTTGGCTTAACATTTCCCTGAAAGCCTGTTTGCATTCTCCAATCAGTGTTATACATTAACAGGTTCAAGTAAACATTCATTAGTGAGTGAGATTTACCAACAACACATACATTTGAACAGAAAAATATTGTCTAATACTAATGAATATCATGCAGTCTTTTTTTATCTTAAAATTACACTGATAAAACATTTCTAATAAATGAACAGTTACAAGCAGCAAAGTACACCATTTGTTAAACCAAAAAGGAGTGAATTCATAACCTTCATTTCCATCTGGAAATAAAGTATTCAAAGGTTTCTCGTCTGTTAAGTCTATTTATTCTATCCCCACCACATTTATCCACAGGTATATGATACAATCCTAAGAATTTTAATGAAGATGGATCAGTATAATGGCACTGTATATACTCACTGGAATGTGGTTGCAGAAAGAGTTATATAGGAAAAACTAAAAGAATCTTAAAACTGTGGCTATTAGAACATCTAAGAAATATAAAAAATAATATAGATAATCATAGTGTCCCCCAACACTTTGAACAGTGCCATAATAGTGATCCATCTTCATTAAAATTATTAGATTTGGAACATATACCTGTGGATAAATGTGGTGGGGATAGAATAAATAGACTTAACAGACGAGTAACATTATAGATCATTACTTTGATTACTTTATTTCCAGATGGATAAAATGAAGGTTATGAACTCACTCCATTGTTGGTTTAATGAAGGGTATACTTTGCTGCTTGTAACTGTTCATTTAATACAAATGTTTTATCAATGTAATTTTAGGATAACTGCATGATATTCATTTGTATTAGACAGTTTTTTTCTGTGCAAATGTGTGTTGGTGATAAATCTCACTCACTAATGAATGATTACTTGAACCTGTAAATGTATAACACTGTTTGGAGAATGCTAACAGGCTATCAGGATTTAAAAGCTCTAAGGGAAATGTTAAGCCAAGCCCTCTGATAAAGTCATGGTGACGAAACCGGTAGGGGCGTGGCTTATGGATGGATGCTGAACAAGGCAACATGCAGTGGTGAGTCCATCTTGTATCTTTGATTTTAAAACAAATTTATTAGCGGTGATTATACTGCCATCTTTGGTACGCTCACATTTTGAAACCTGTGTTTCATGATGTGTCAATAAATTGTCATCTTTTAATACAGAGGCTACCTTGATGCGGTGGGCAAGCTCATAGCCCTGGCCAGGAATATGCTAAGTGCCTCTGGTTACTACAGGTTGAGCTAGTGTGAGACAGTGCACCTGCTACCTTTTCCCTCTGTACACTTTAGGAGAGAGTATTGACTGTATAGGAGAGGAAAGAGTTAAACATCTGGGGAGGGGTGGACCCAGCTGTGAGGAAAGTACAGCCTTCTTTAGGGGGAGGGTTTGCTATATATAGGGAAGGCGAGGCCATCTTAAGTCTCTTGGTGATTTGCTTTGGTGAGTACTGCATTGCAGACGATTTTGTTCTTTTATTAGCTGCAAGGCAGTATATTAGAAAACCCTACCCCAGTGTTGTGCTTCCCCTCTCCTACTTCTTGTTACTCCTGTTATGGCTGCTCGCCCCCGTCGTGTGCTTAGGGCCCCGGCTCGGTACCGTGGGTCAGACGGTCGAGCGGGCCCTGAGATTGCAGAGGGCAGCAGGGGGGACGGGGCTCCGTCCCTCGGGGCCTCCGCAGACACGGCCGCGGGCAGTGCAAGCGGGGCCCGGTCGGGCTCGCCGCCGGCAGCGAGGCGGTTACACCGGCCGGGCGAGGGCGGCATGGGGGACCTGGGGTCCAGTCAGGCCGCTCGGGAAGTAGCGGGCGGCGGCCGTCCCCGCCGGGAGCCGCCGGGCCCGAGATCATGTCGGGCGCCCGCGGGCGCACGCGTGCGCGCCGCGGGGGGCGCCCGGTGTATGCAGGGCCTAGCCCTCCTCCCTTGCCGCGGCCGAGTGTTAGTGCCGGGCAGGGGGGGACGTCGAGTAGGGGTGCTGGCGGTCGCCGCGCGGGGCCTGTGCAGGAGCCTCGCGCGGCGGCCGAGGAGGAGTCGCAGTCCGGGAGCCCGATGGCAAGAGGAGGTGGGGCGCGCCCACGCTCGCTCCGGACGGCGCCGGCCGCGCACGTGCGCGCGCAGCGGCGCCACCACAGCATCAGGCACTCAGCTCGGCTCCCCGGATGCCGGAATCCGGCAGGGGGAGGGGGCCCAAAAGGGGGGTGCAGCGTGTGCCTCTGGTAGGCAGCGCTGGGCGCAGAAATATGGCTCAAAGAGAGGGAGGCGCGGCAGGAGCTGAAAGGGGTAGCCGGGAGCGATATGCGCGTGGGCACTCCGCGGGTCATGTGATGCGCGGGGAAACACGCGCGGGTGCACCGCGGTTTCCTGTGGCGACCAGCCCCACAGAGGCGGGTCGCAGCGGGTCCCGCGGGCGGCGGAGAGATAGGGAATGGGTCAGCGGCCACAGGGCCGCGGCTCGGGCCGCTGCGCACGACAGCGGGTCCTCCCCGGGACCGGGGGATGTTTCTGCTTCATCGGGGCAAGAGGACGAAGGATCAGAAGAGGGGGACGGATGGTCCGGCCGGAGGGCCCCAGCCTTCACGTCGGAACAGCGGGGGCCGGGTCCCCGGGTCACATCGGCGGTCGCCGGGCGCGGGCTCGCTCCCACCCAAGGACCGGTCGTCCTTCGGGCGCTGTCGACAACGGTCACAGTAGGCGGGATCCTCCTGGGGCCATAGCGTCGGCGCTTGCCACGGTGGTAGAGGCTCTGGGGCCGTTAGCTGCAGCGGCCCCCCCTAGGTCGATGGCTGATCTCGGCCAGTCTGCGGGAGGCAGGGCGTCTGGCAAGCGGAGGGCCTCGGCGGCCCGGCGGGTGGCACGAGCCTGCCGGGAGCTGGGGGCCGCCGCTGCGGAGCTGGAGCTGGGGACGGACCGGGAGCAGCAGGGGCGCGCACTCACTGCGTTTTCCGCACGGGGGGCCCGGCGTGCGCCGCAAGCATGGGCCGGGCCCTCTTCTGTTTTGTCTTCCACAGAGGGCCGAGAAGAAGGGGACTTGGCAGATTTCGTGGAGGACGAGGATTGGGCTGAGGAGGATGAAGATTGCGGGTCGGAGAGGTCGATGGCATCCGGTGAGTTGGTACAGGATATATCAAGTTCCCCCACGAGCTCGAGTTCGCATAGCTCTTCGTCTTCCTCCTCTTCCTCTTCTTTGGCGTCGCAAGCGTCCAACGCGGACAGTACTGCTAGAGCAAGGAGGGAGGCCGAGAAATTGGCCAAGCGGGCAGCGAAACAGCAGAAGAGGCGTAAGCGGCGCACGCGACTTAGTGAGGAAGAGCGTAGGGCGAAGAAGCGGCGCAATATGCCGGGGGTAGTGCGCTGCGAGTACACCGCGGTTATGCGGGGGCTGCGAGACAGCTGCCGCAAGAAGATACGTAGGGGTGACTTCGTGGACTTATTCGTCTTGACTAAGGCCATGAAGAAGGACTACAAAGCGGCGGCCGCTAAGACGGGCATGGGGACAGAGGTTTTCCGGTCTTTTGATAATTGGCTGGCCGGTTTCTGGGTGTTTGCGGCATGCTATTTGGAGGATAGGCTTGAAGAGCACATGAATATTATCCGGTACCTGCATCTCGTCCACGACATGCAGCGCACGTCCTCGGGCTCGGAATGGCGGCAGTATGACCAAGAGTTTCGGGAGAAACAGGACGGGCTGCGGGTCATGGATTTTGGGTTCAAAGATGTGGAGGTCTGGCTCAAAGTGACCCGGGCATCCCAGCAGGGGCAGGAGCCCCAGAAACAGGGAACAGGTGGGCGTCGCGCGGGGTCATCAGCCCAGGGGGCGGGCGCGGACGGAGGATTTGCCAGGACAGGCGGATTGGCCGTCCGCGTGGGCTGGCGGTCTGCCCCTCGGGGGAAATGCTTCGCTTTTAACAGCGGAACATGTTCCTATGGCAAGCAGTGTCGGTTTCGTCACTCCTGCCAGCAGTGTGGAGGAGCACACCCAGCCTCCTCTTGTTTCAAAGGGGGGCGACAGGGAAACCGGGGAAAGCAGGCTTACTCGAAGCAGGCCGCGAGCGGGACCGCTCAGCAGAGCACCAACGCCAGTTAAGTTGGAAACGATGGGTAAATGGTTGGGTCTGTATCCCAATAAAAGGGATGCAAAATTTTTGTTAGACGGTTTTCAGTTCGGTTTTCGCTTGCCTGTTGCAAGCGAAGTGTCCGTCCGCGCGCACAGGAACCTTCAGTCTGCCCGAGCCTTGCCGACGGTGTTACGGGAGAAAGTGGATAAGGAGGTCAGGTTGGGTAGGATGGAGGGGCCGTTTAAGTCACCCCCGGTGGATGACTTGGTCATCTCCCCGGTCGGGGTGGTACCAAAGAAGACTCCAGGATCTTTTCGGCTCATTCAGCATCTTTCTTACCCGCCGGGGGCATCGGTCAACGACGCAATACCACCGGCCTATTGCTCGGTGGTGTATCAGTCATTTGACGAGGCGCTGGAGATGGTCCGCGGCTACGGGAGCGGGGCCCTCATGGCTAAGATTGATGTTGAGTCAGCTTTTAGATTACTGCCATTGCATCCGGACTCATTCCGTTTTATGGGTTTCCGGATTGGGGCGGAGTATTTCATCGACAAATGTCTGCCGATGGGATGTTCCGTTTCATGCTCGTTTTTTGAGCGCTTTAGCACTTTTCTTCATTGGTGCGTGGAGTCGACGTCAGGCGGTCACGGGGTTGCACATTACCTCGATGATTTCCTGTGTGCGGGACCGGCTAATGACACAAGGTGCGGCGACTTGCTGTTTAGCACGCGGGCTCTTTTTTACCACTTCGGTGTCCCGGTAGCCAGGGATAAAACGGAGGGTCCGGCCTCCTGCCTATCATTTTTGGGGATTGAAATTGACACCATGGCGGGAGAGTGTCGCCTGCCCCAGGACAAAGTGTCAAAGCTCCGCAAAACTATTTGCCGTTTCAACGGCTCGCGTAAAGTCACGCTGCGGCAGGCGCAGTCCTTGCTGGGCATGCTGAACTTTGCTTGTCGGGTAATACCGATGGGCAGGGTTTTCTGCCGAAAGCTCGAAAGGGCAACGGCGGGGTGTGCCAGGCCGCATCATTTCGTTCGATTGTCCTCTGAATTAAAAAGGGATTCGGCCGTCTGGGCTTCGTTCCTGGAGGATTTCAACGGGGTGAGCATATGGCAAGCGCCAGCCGTTGACAGCGAGAGTTTGCAGCTTTTTACCGATGCTGCAGGTGCCTCTGGATTCGGTTGTTTTTTGGAGGGATCGTGGTGTGCGGCATCTTGGCCGGGAAACTGGCATAGCAAGGGTCTTACAAGAGATCTGGTGCTGCTGGAGCTTTTTCCCATTATGGTAGCGTTGGAAGTTTGGGGCGATCGGTTGGCTAACCGCAGCATAGTGTTCAGGTGCGATAATCTGGGCGTGGTGCATGCGATTAATAACCAGAGGGCGAAATCGCTAGTGGTGCTGCGGGTGCTCGGACAATTGCTTTTGACGTGCTTGCGTAGGAACCTATGGTTCCGGGCGCAACACGTGCCCGGTTTGGAAAATGGAATCGCAGACGCGTTGTCGCGTGGACAGTGGGAGAGATTTTGGGATTTGGCACCTGAGGCCGAAGAGCAAGGTTTTCACTGTCCTGGTTATGTTTGGCAGGTGATCGGGCCGGACTGGAGGGTCTAGCGTTGCGGTCAATCGCGCCGGCCACGCTCAAGGCTTACGGACAAGCTTGGAGTGAATGGGAGGAGTTTGTCCAAGGGCGTCAGCATCAAGGTAAGAGCAGGCATCGGCTGATGCTTTCTTTTATGTGGCAGCTTTACGTCTCCGGTAGGTCACGAGCAGTGGTATCGCGGTATTTGGCAGGCATCTCATTTTTCGGCAAGCTGCGAGGCGTCCCTGACGTAACGAAAAGCGAGGTTCTGCGGAAGGCAATTAAAGGGTGGGCGCGAGTTGCGCCGTCGCCACCGGATAGGAGGCGGCCCATCGATGCGGCTTTGTTGCCGGCCGTCATCGAGGCGGTAGGGCGAGTCGCGTCGTCCAGGTTTGAGACGCTTTTGTTCAGTTTGGCGTTCTCAATGGCTTACCACGGGGCCTTTCGAGTTTCTGAGTTGGTAGCGCCTTCCAAGAGAGCAGATTCGCGCATGCTGGTCGGGGACGTGGTGGTGGGTGAGAGGTCCTTGCTGTGCAGGTTGCGACGCTCCAAGACGGATCAAGTGGGGAGAGGGCGCTGGGTTACAATGGTTCCATCGCTAGAGGAGAGCGTTTGCCCAGTTGGTCTGGCAAGGCAATATGTGGTGGTGCGACCCGTTAAGGAGGGGTCTTGGCTATTGCATTATGATGGGCTGCCAGTCACGAAATACCAGTTTCGTTGGATGCTGAGTCGTAGTTTGGCGGGCTTGGGCCTCCCACCCACTGCTTTCGGTACCCATTCCTTTCGCATAGGCGCAGCGACGTCGGCTGCTGCGGCGGGTTGCTCCAGAACTGAAATCCAGGCGGTGGGGCGATGGAAGTCGTCAAGTTACAGACGATATATTCGCCCCGTCACATGAGAGGTCGGTTTGCGCTTGGTGCTTTGTTTAAATGGCAATGTTGTTCCAGTTCTGTGATTTTATGGTGTTGTGCGTCTGTTGGTGTTCCCCCTTTTTTATCCTACTCAGGGATTAGCTACTCGCCGTTGCTGGCATGAGTCGGCAGCGGGGGTCTGGAGTTATTTGCGATTTTTTGCCTGACTTGACGGACTGAATTCTAATCTATAATTCGGCTAATTTGGTCTAATCAGAGTCCCTCAGCAGGTCTTTACGTTTCACCTCCAGCTGAGTTATTACATGTGTTTCCCATTTTATACCCCCCCCCCTCCCCTCCCCCCCCCTTTTTTATTTAGTTTGTTTTATTTGATCTTTCCCCTTTGTGTCTTTAATTGCGCTTTAAATTGGCAACGGAACATGGTGCAGTCGGCTAGGCCGTGACTGCTGCATTGGCGAGATCTAAAGTTTTCTTTTTTGGCAGATCCTTCAGTATAAACAATTAATAAGCCTCTTAGTAATCAATTCTACCCCTCTTTTTCCCTTCAGGATGGTTCGGAGACTATTTGCCCATTTGGGTGGTTGGCCACTCTTACATTTACTGGGCGGCCAGGTTTGTGGCCTCGGAAGGGTCTCAGGCATTGCTAGGAACACAGGGTGTCAGATGGCTTGGCTGGCGAGGAATGATGTGGGGTGAGCTGAGGAGTAGGTTAGTGAGTCAGGCCAGCAAGCATGGAGTCCCTAGGGTTTTGGTTGTCCATCTAGGTGGCAACGACCTGGGGAAGAGGACATCCTTGGATCTGCGGTGGGCCATGATACAGGATCTGGGAAGTGTGACCGCGGCATGGACCAATTGTGTGTTGGTTTTTTCCATGATGGTGCCAAGATTGTGTTGGAGGGGTGTGGCGGATGGTCGCCAGATTGATGAGGCCCGGAAAAAGGTGAACGGAGCGGTGGCAAAGTGGGTGCTGTCCCACGGTGGGAGGGTGGTTCGCCACCCGAGGATACGGTTCAGAGACAGCCACCTTTTCCGGCCTGATGGAGTACATCTATCCAATGAGGGGATGATGTTTTTTCTGGAGGATCTAGGTTTTCGTTTTGCCGGAGTTAGGGTAGGTTTTATGGTGGCGGTGCGAAAGGCTTTGGGGATGAGTCTTTCGCTGTTGGCGGAAAAGAACGTCAGTTTTGTATTGTAGGGAAAACTGTAGTGTTTTTACAGTTTGTTGTGGTTTAGGTGCACTCACCTCCATCGACTTATGGCCGCTTGACCACCCGTCCGGGAAGGCAGCGGCAGGGCACCCAGGAGCGGTGGGTAGTCACTGTGGGGGTTGAGTTGTCACCTATTACCGGTTTATTGTAAGTTTTAGTAAATTTATAGGGTTAGTTATTTAAGGTTAATTCAGATTAATTGAGCCGTTCTTTTGGGCCGCCACCATATGCCAGCTGGAGCGGCATATTAAATTAATTTCTTTATTACAGGTTTCCTAATGGATAGGGACAAATAAATAGCTAGCAATTTTCTGCCAAAATTCAAGTCTCAGTGTCGTTATTTCTGGTTCTAGGTTATGAATGCTTTACTTTCAAAGAAAGGGGTCCACCAAATATCACTAAGATGTTTAGGAGAGAGTATTGACTGTATAGGAGAGGAAAGAGTTAAACATCTGGGGAGGGGTGGACCCAGCTGTGAGGAAAGTACAGCCTTCTTTAGGGGGAGGGTTTGCTATATATAGGGAAGGCGAGGCCATCTTAAGTCTCTTGGTGATTTGCTTTCCCACCCTCCCGCCCTGGTATTAAGAATTTGTGGCACGTGGTGCTTTGGCTTTAAGTTGTTGGCTGTTTTCGTTGGCTATTTATTGGCGGAAAAGAACGGCAGTTTTGTATTGTAGGGAAAACTGTAGTGTTTTTACAGTTTGTTGTGGTTTAGGTGCACTCACCTCCATCGACTTATGGCCGCTTGACCACCCGTCCGGGAAGGCAGCGGCAGGGCACCAAGGAGCGGTGGGTAGTCACTGTGGGGGTTGAGTTGTCACCTATTACCGGTTTATAGTAAGTTTTAGTAAATTTATAGGGTTAGTTATTTAAGGTTAATTCAGATTAATTGAGCCGTTCTTTTGGGCCGCCACCATATGCCAGCTGGAGCGGCATATTAAATTAATTTCTTTATTACAGGTTTCCTAATGGATAGGGACAAATAAATAGCTAGCAATTTTCTGCCAAAATTCAAGTCTCAGTGTCGTTATTTCTGGTTCTAGGTTATGAATGCTTTACTTTCAAAGAAAGGGGTCCACCAAATATCACTAAGATGTTTACTAAGTCTCAAGCAGAGAAGCACCTCACTACCTAATTAAGGTGTGCAAATTAGGGCCCTTTTCCCTCTGTTACTGATGTATTCATACATTTTTGAAGGTAGGAGACACCTTCACCGTAATTTAGCACCCGGCTCCACCCACCCCTCTGATTTTAAATAGTCCAACACTCTAGCCTTTACATTTCGAATGAGCACACTGAGGTAAGACTCCTACATTTTGTTTAATATGGCAGTCCATAATGGGGGGAATTCTCTGGGGTGCGGGGCTCCCTGTGCCTGCCATGGCTGGGTGACCCTGGGGCATCGCAATTTAACACTATTTCATCACTCCATGGCCCTTATAGTTTGTTTTATATATATGTAACACCTTCACATAATTTTCCTTTACTCCTCACGTTATTCACACATGCAGCAACAGCTGCTCCTACCTCTTTAACCCTATATTTTTATCACTCCTGCGATGCCCTGGGGTTGTCTGGTTGGGTGGCTCTAGGGTGTCCTGCCCCCCGGACTTGAACCCCTATAGTTAGTGTTAGGGACTTACCCAATGAGAGGCTACCTTGATGCGGTGGGTAAGCTCATAGCCCTGGCCAGGGATATGCTAAGTGCCTCTGGTTACTACAGGTTGAGCTAGTGTGAGACAGTGCACCTGCTACCTTTTCCCTCTGTACACTTTACTAATACCCCTTTTACACTCACACTCCCGGGTCACTCCCGGGATGCTTCCCGGGATGCGTCCCAGGATGCATTCCCGGGAGTGACCCCTTTCACACTGCACTAAGACCTGGGATGGACCCGGGACAGCCCCATTTACACTGATTCCGGGATATCCCTATAATTCAGGTGCTGGGGGTGGAGCCAAAGGCAGTGGGGCATGAAAAGGAGAGATGGACACATTGGAGCACCCTAATCGATGGCTACCATCGATAGCCATGTAATCACTAACCATCGATGGTAAAAAAAAATATATATATTAAAAATAAAAATATATATGTGATCATCTCCCATCGATGATTTTAAGCATCAGTGCTTCATTCCCGGGCAGCTCAGTCTGTTAAGCAAACTTGGGGAAGGAGGACGAGAGTCGAAGAGCCGTCATCATTATAAAGATGAGGTCTCCGGCAAGGCGAATGGGCTCTGAAAGATGACATCATCTTTTCTGAGCCCATGAAAGCTCCAATCGGAGGCCTTTTAACAGTCCCGGGTAGAGAATCCTGGGATGGGCTGTTTCACACTACCCAGCTTCCCGGGACGGTCCCGGGTTCAACCCTGCTTTAGACCTGGGATGAAATCCCGGGATGCTCGTCCCGGGAAATTGTCCCTGTACCCATTTACACTGAGAAAAATCCCGGGATGATGCGCGTTCACGTGCAATATCCCGGGATTTTAATGCGAGTGTAAAAGGGGTATAAGTCTCAAGCAGAGAAGCACCTCACTGCCTAATTAAGGTGTGCAAATTAGGGCCCCTTTCCCTCTGCAACTGATGTATTCATACATTTTTGAAGATAGGAGATACCTTCACCGTAATTTAGCACCCTGCCCCACCCACCCCTCTGATTTTAAATAGTCCAACACTCTAGCCTTTACATTTGGAATGAGCACACTGAGGTAAGACTCCTACATTTTGTTTAATATGGCAGTCTATAATGGGGGGAATTCTCTGGGGTGCGGGGCTCCCTGTGCCTGCCATGGCTGGGTTACCCTGGGGCATCGTAATTTAACACTATTTCATCACTCCATGGCCCTTATAATTTGTTTTATATATATGTAACACCTTCACATAATTTTCCTTTACTCCTCACGTTATTCACACATGCAGCAACAGCTGCTCCTACCTCTTTAACCCTATATTTTTATCACTCCTGCGATGCCCTGGGGTTGTCTGGTTGGGTGGCTCTGGGGTGTCCTGCCCCCCAGACCTGAACCCCTATAGTTAGTGTTAGGGACTTACCCAATGAGAGGCTACCTTGATGCGGAGGGTAAGCTCATAGCCCTGGCCAGGAATATGCTAAGTGCCTCTGGTTACTACAGGTTGAGCTAGTGTGAGACAGTGCACCTGCTACCTTTTCCCTTTGTACACTTTGCTAAGTCTCAAGCAGAGTAGCACCTCACTACCTAATTAAGGTGTGCAAATTAGGGCCCTTTTCCCTCTGTAACTGATGTATTCATACATTTTTGAAGGTAGGAGGCACCTTCACCGTAATTTAGCACCCTGCCCCACCCACCCCTCTGATTTTAAATAGTCCAACACTCTAGCCTTTACATTTGGAATGAGCACACTGGGGTAAGACTCCTACATTTTGTTTAATATGGCAGTCCATAATGGGGGGAATTCTCTGGGGTGCGGGGCTCCCTGTGCCTGCCATGGCTGGGTGACCCTGGGGCATCGCAATTTAACACTATTTCATCACTCCATGGCCCTTATAGTTTGTTTTATATATATGTAACACCTTCACATAATTTTCCTTTACTCCTCACGTTATTCACACATGCAGCAACAGCTGCTCCTACCTCTCTAACCCTATATTTTTATCACTCCTGCGATGCCCTGGGGTTGTCTGGTTGGCAGGCTCTAGGGTGTCCTGCCCCCCGGACTTGAACCCCTATAGTTAGTGTTAGGGACTTACCCAATGAGAGGCTACCTTGATGCGGTGGGTAAGCTCATAGCCCTGGCCAGGAATATGCTAAGTGCCTCTGGTTACTACAGGTTGAGCTAGTGTGAGACAGTGCACCTGCTACCTTTTCCCTCTGTACACTTTACTAAGTCTCAAGCAGAGTAGCACCTCACTACCTAATTAAGGTGTGCAAATTAGGGCCCCTTTCCCTCTGTAACTGATGTATTCATACATTTTTGAAGGTAGGAGGCACCTTCACCGTAATTTAGCACCCTGCCCCACCCACCCCTCTGATTTTAAATAGTCCAACACTCTAGCCTTTACATTTGGAATGAGCACACTGAGGTAAGACTCCTACATTTTGTTCAATATGGCAGTCCATAATGGGGGGAATTCTCTGGGGTGCGGGGCTCCCTGTGCCTGCCATGGCTGGGTGACCCTGGGGCATCACAATTTAACACTATTTCATCACTCCATGGCACTTAGTTTGTTTTATATATATGTAACACCTTCACATAATTTTCCTTTACTCCTCACGTTATTCACACATGCAGCAACAGCTGCTCCTAACTCTTTAACTCTATATTTTTATCACTCCTGCAATGCCCTGGGGTTGTCTGGCTGGGTGGCTCTGGGGTGTCCTGCCCCCCGGACCTGAACCCCTAAAGTTAGTGTTAGGGACTTACCCAATGAGAGGCTACCTTGATGCGGTGGGTAAGCTCATAGCCCTGGCCAGGAATATGCTAAGTGCCTCTGGTTACTACAGGTTGAGCTAGTGTGAGACAGTGCACCTGCTACCTTTTCCCTCTGTACATCTTTTAATACACTATTGGCACCCCCCTTATTCTATCTTCTCTAGACAAAACCTTTCTCCGTTGGGAGACGGGAGAACGGGGTGGAGGACAGCTGATCTAAATCGCAGTGTGCAGCCAGATTGTCTGGAGATTTTACATGTTTCAATTTGGATCTAAAAATCTGGACTTGGACTTGTAGTTCCACAGACATTCTTCATTTAAACCCGGATTGCGCTCACACCTTCAATTTCATATATATATACTGTATATATATATATATACACACACACACACACACACACACACACACACACACACACACACACACACACACACAAACAATATCTTGGTGCAATAATATGTATGTAACAGTAAATTCAGCTCAAAAGCTGTTCCTTCAGTGGATCAACCAATGTTCAGAGTGTTGAGGTTAATTCGAGTTCAGATGGTCAAACCTGAAGTTCCCTAAAAACATAAATCCTCTCACCAAAAATCACCCAAAACAAAAAAATCAGACATATATAGTACAATATTTTATTTTACTTCTTAAAATGTTAAATGACATACACATCATAAAAGCAATAAATCCAAACACATGTCTGTATACAAACAGTTGGAATAGATGCCACCATCACCTTTAGCTAAATGTGTGAGCTCTGGGTGGAATTCACATATATCAGAACATGTCAGGTATAGATTGGTGAACCCTACGCATTTCATTTACAAAGGACTTCATCAGGAGTATACACCTTAATTTTAAAAAGGGGGGAAGTGAAGGAAATTAAGGAACATCATATTACTTCCATTAATACTCAAAGTTTATATTTTTGAATAGTTTTTAAATGATCACATACCGATTGAATATAAGGTTTATTATATTATCAGGCTGACTACTTGAATAAATCTTTAAAGACCATTCATCTATAATGGATAGGTCCTAATTATAAATCAATCAATGTGACAACATGTCAAATATCAAAGAAAAGGTGAATAGGCATAGCATAAAAAATTGTGGCACATTTGCTTCGTATTAATTTTTTTTGTTAAGATGAAAATAGAAGATAGCATCCCCAATGAATTGACCTAAAGATAAAGAAATTATAATATTAAATAACGGGTCAGTATATTAGGTGTTTTAACCCGTGGGATTTACCATAAATTATAGTTACATACCAATACAGATATGAAACTTCCAATCTGGTGACAGAAATAGTTCACTGGTATACTGTATTAAATTCACACTGATACACTATTGATAGGATTACAGTAATACAGAACCCTAAAATAAAAAAGTCCCATATTTAATCCTAGAGGTTTTATAAATGATATATATGTATATTCATTATGGAGATAAGTGCATCAGATTTTCCATTGGCAATATACAAACAATCAAACAACATGTCAGTATTAAATATTTAAAGCTTAGTAAAGTGTTTTCCTTTTTTACTCCAATATAATAGAATAAAGGGGCCTATTTATCACCATCCACATCCAGAAGGCAGGTGATAAAACTGCCCAAACTCACACTGAGGTAATTGATTACATTGCAGGGATGTATCAATTATTGTGTGCAGGGACAGAGTCTGTGGTCAAGCTCTGTCCCTGCGATGACACTCCGCAGCATCATTGGGGTATTTTTCTGAAAAAATACCCCAGTGTCCTGCGGCACATGTGCCACCCACGCCAACATCACTGCTACCGCCACTGCCCAGTTGACCCCCCCTTGTTGTGAATACCCCTGCGCACCGCAGACCCCCACCAAAAGATCAATATACTTACCAGTCCAGGAAGCTGGTCCGCGCTGCTTCTGCTGGGCTGCCCGGTGCCGGATCCAATGTGCTGATGTGACCCCTTGTGCTGTAAAGTGCGCTGCCACTTTGCCGCATCACTTTACTGCACCGGGGTCACATTGAAGCATATGGGGGGCCCGGCAGCGCTCACTGGAGCAGCGGACAACAGCTCCCTGGACAGGTGAGTATGGTTTTTGGGTTTTTTTTTACTTTATTTTTTACTTTTTACGCTTGTGTGTTCATCAGACACACATAACTGATCACTCTGCCGAGGCCCCACTCAGCTCTCTCTGCCAAGGGCTGAGTAAGCTGGGCAATTGCCTCATTGTCGCAGTGCTGCCCTGTGATCTCACCAGCCTGAGCTGGTGATATTATCCCAGGGCACACTGTGTTATTTTTCACATTATTATTTTTTTAGTAAATTTGGCCACATCACATTTCCCAGTATGGGGAATGCAATGTGGCTTACTAAAAAAAAGTGATTAAAGGGTTTGGAGTAGATTTTAATGAAAACTGCTCCAAATGCCATTTAATAAATTCAGGTGATACTAAAATAATGTGAAAAGGATGTAAAAACACAATTTTTCACATTATTTTAGTATCACCTGAATTTATTAAAGGGCATTTGGAGCAGTTTTCATGAAAATCTGCATAAAAATAAATAGACCTTATAGATATACTAATAAAGGTGTGTATCACATACATGTTCACTTAAATAATACAACAGTGAAAGAGGTGAACAAATTAGATCCAGGTGCTTACAGGCTGCAGATGAAACATGTACACAGGTCACAAGTCTGAATAGAATGACTGATGTGTTACCTGTCTGGGTATTTAAGTGAAAAAGATGATGCTACTAACATGTGCAGTAAACAATGGAATGCAGCTGGTAAACAAATATAAGATGTTCATCCAACATCTAACAGAGATACGTGCAAAAGGATAGATGTTTAGACCTGCGCTAACCATAGAACCATGTGAACAGATAATTTCACCAATGTAGGAGATAACAACCAAGGTGAATCATAAACCAACAATAATGGGAATGAAAATACTGAGCTTTATAAATATACGAGGTCATCCAACTTCAGCATAAACTTTTTCCTCATAAATGGTGTAAGTGGGAGTTTCCTTAATGCACCTGTAACAACATAAGTGCTCCCCTCCTGGAAGCTTATTCAGCAATGGAGAGATAAGAACAAGGAAGAGCGTAATAGTGCAGCCAGTCATCACAAAAGGCATATACATTTTATAAAATACACTCACAAACATATAATTAAAAAAGCATGTAAACATCCAAAAGGCAAAACAGCAACACTCAGGATCTCACAGAATCCAGAGATGTCAGCAAAGTAGTGGTGGGTATAGGTAGGTCCGGAATCTACCAAAGCCCCTCCGTGTCTATCACCAGTGTTCAGCAGCTGTTCTGAAGGAATGTTCAAAGGTAACATATGAATGTGTTTTTGGATCACTGTGGATCCTTCATCAGATGTGTGCTCCAGTATCCTTTTGCCGTCCTTATAAAAGCCCTTAATTGAGCTATCATCAGGTACACTGGTGAGCTCCGATCACGTGGTACGGAAGTCGTCACTTGCGTTCCACGCATGCGTTCCACCAATGATAATTCCTGTTCCGCTTTCACTATCAATGCGGAACTTGTCAAATGTGGAAGTCAGAGCTCAGCATTGCGCTTCTTAGATATAAAATATGCATTCCACAGAGTCCCGAACTGGTGTCCATTTAAAAGGAATAAAACACTAAAAAAGCAGATATTAAGAAAGAGGTGAAATGGCACTTAACAATAAAAATAGCCATCACCCATTTCTATACAAAAAATAGAATAAATAAATGAAAAATTCCTAGGTTAAAAATAACTTTAATTCAAATTCACTGTTTAGACCTTTAGGCATTAAAGTTTTTAACTGATAAATCCACCTCGTTTCGGCTTTTGATATCCTTTGGTCCAAATCTTTAGTTCTATTTTTCGTAATATTTGTTCAATACCGTAACAACTAACAATGTAGCATTACTTTTTATCATGGACTTTTTTAAAATGGGCTGACACAGTTTGTGTTTCGAGTCCCTTTCTAATATTATAGATATGTTCGGCAAGACACACTTTAAGTGCTCTCGTTGTCTTCCCGACATATCTCAGTTCACAGCTACATTCCAAAACATAAATTAGATTTCTAGAGTTACATGTAATAAACTGATCAATAATAAAAAAATATATATATTCCCATTATTATTGGTTTATGATTCACCTTGATTGTTTGCTCCCACATTGGTGAAATTATCTGTTTACATGGTTCTATGGTTAGCGCAGGTCTAATCACCTATCGTATCTCTGTTAGATGTTGGATGAACATCTTATATTTGTTTACCAGCTTCATTCCTTTGTTTACTGCGCATGTTAGTAGCATCATCTATTTCAATATTGTCTTTTTTAATCTGTTTTTTGCTACATTGTGCTGCAGACATGTTTGCCTTTAGAGAAACTAGAAAAGACCCCATTTCATCTACTTTTTTAAGAACTAATGATATCAATAATATATTTATGTGATGAAGATCTTGACACCATTTTTAAGAAATTAGAGGTGTTAATGTTAAAGGAAAATATGGTATGGTGGGAATTGGTCACATTAGAAAGATACCATGCTGTCTAAATTGTACCAAAAGGGTTAACAATTAATAAACTACAATCCTTTACTACTGAGAATGATAGCTTTAGAAAGGAATGGGATTCTATCCTTCAGGTCTGCTCCTTTAATCTGAGTGATTTAATCATCAGAGAGAGGAGAACATTGGTCTCACAACTAAATGATGAAATTAATGTATAACATACTTTAGTGAACCCGTATAAAGATCTTGAGAATTATAGAGCTCTCGAAAAGGAAATTTTGAAGAAAAAGAATAAAGAAATGAGGGATAAAAAACATAAAAAATATCTGAGAGAAACAGGTATAACGACTGTAGAGACAAAAATAAATTCTTTGGAAACACCAGTCAGAAAATTTGACCAGGTATCGAACAAAACTCCCACTTGGAGGAAAAATAATTCAAAGCATATGAAGAACTTTAATAGGGTTGATAATCATAATTATAGGTATGAAGAGTCTTTTAAAGTACCTAATAGATGTCCCACAAGATGGAGAAATATTGATAACAGATATAACCATACTTCAGTTTATGAGAGCCATCCCAGGCAGGATAGATGGCAGGACCCTTCCGCTAGAACACCTGGTAGGCTCCCTGTTTCAAATAGATTCTCACCACTTTATCAAATTAGTGATGGGGATAATGGGAATCCTTCCACTTCCCACTCACCACGTTTAAACTGGGATCCAAGAACACCCAGACGACACAGGTTTTATAACCTCTTAAAAAACAGTAAGAGGTAATAGGGTGGGAGTGAAAATTAGATTATTGAGACAACAAAAAAATATGGAAAAAAAACACTTGCTGGGACTGAAACAAAAACAAAAGTAGCGGAAATAAAAATCTTTAATTTGAGTAAGGGGACCCTTAATATAGAGGAGGAGAAAGTACTTAAGAAGGTATTAAAATTTGCCCCTTCACATCAGCTGAATCCATTTGATGTGTTTTTGGATGTTCAGAAATTTATCAGAAAAGTTACGGTAAAACGTTTTTTTCTGAATAAAGAAAATGATGGTACTGGGGAGAATTTCCCTGAAACAGCTTCTACATTTAGAGCACCATCCACTTTCTATCCAACTCAATGCAGAGGCAGTTATGCAGATTGTTTTAACAAAGTAGTATGTAGTGGCATTGAAAATATTTTTGATAAAAAAACAATAAACTAACGTCTTAACCTCACAAATAAAGAGTTTAAAGCTATTAAATCCCTGAAAGAGGATTCAGAGCTGGTAATAAAACCAGCAGATAAGGGGGGTGGGGTTGTCCTGATGGACAAAGACAAATATATTGAAGAGATCCTTAACCAATTAAGTGATGGTATTACATATAAAAAAACTTAAAACAGACCCCACCATTAGAATTCAAAAAGCTCTATTGGATCTTACTAAATCTGCTTTGGATAATAGAGTAATAACTGTGTCTGTTTGGTGTGTGGTGTGTAGTTGTAGTGGAGGAGCGTGTTTAATGTGTTTTTCTCAGTGTTATTTGTTGTTTGTCCTGAATATGTCCCAGTCAGAGGTGAGTGTGGTGGAGGAGGTGAGTGAGAGGCAGGAGGTGAGTGAGGTGAGTGTGGTGGAGGAGGTGAGTGAGAGGGAGGAGGTGAGTGAGGAGGAGGGGGATGTTGCTGCTGTGGCCTCAAGGGGGACTGACATCAGGAACTGGGCGGGCGGGCGCCCGCCCAGTTCACCTGTCAATCACTGCCGACCGCCGCAGCATGTGTACGGGCGGTTGGACGACCGCCCCGTACACACACAGCGACGCGCCAATATATAGTTAGATATATTGTCCGTTGGCTGTGCTGCGCAGCCGATGCGATACGTCTGTGAATGACGGAGTTCACAGACGTATCGCCCGTACACACTGGCCGACGCTCCCGCGATATATCAGCCGTTCAAGAGAACAGCCGATATATCGACCAGTGTGTACGGGCCTTTAGTTGTCTGAAATGTCTTCTAGCTAATTGTGATTTTAAGTTGGTTAATTCTTCTAATGTGTTGGTGATGTAGTTTTAATCACAAATAGTTATGTTTTTCTCCTTTGTATTGTCAACTTAGCAGGTGACCTTTGGCGTTTTTCTGGGTTTTTTTTAATAAAAAAGTATATTGTTGTTGGTGTCTTTAAATGAAGTGTGAGTCATGTGTTTTGCTTAATGTTTTTTTTTTTTATGGACTATAGTGTGTTGTTCTTGGTTGTCCTTTGTGTGGTTGATGTGATTTTTAATGCAGATTTTAATTTGATGCTTACAATTTGGTGCATATATTTGGTGGTAGTGTTTGGTTGTTAGCAGCAAACAAATGTTAAATACAGAGCAATATTCTGGTTGTGTTAAGCTACCACGGTTGGGTTTGTAGTAGTATAATATTGTGAATTCTGCACCTTTGGGTATGGATTGGTTGGTGTAATTGTTTCATAATTTAAGTATACACACCCAATGAAGTCAGGCAGAAAAGCATAAGCATAGTTTTGTTTACTTCTCATCAGGTTCCTCATATGTTTACATCACAAGAAGGTTTTTGCATAAACATATAAACATAATATAATGTTCATAAGGACAATCTTCATATTTCTACAGTACGAAAGAGACGCAGCATAGCCAGGCCACAACCCACACTGCCAAGAGATGCAGATGCTGGCGAAGCAGGTAACAATTTAGTGTATTCACATATTCTAAAAACATATAGAAAAGCAGAATGTTAATGTTTATCTTATTACATAGGACCTTCTTCATCAAACACCCCTCCACTAAGATGACCATCACAGGGCTCGGATAGTCTCCATAAGATGGGTACCAAGAGACGCCGGCTTGAGGCAGAATCTCCAGCAGCATCCTCACCACCACAACGGCGCATCTCTATAGTGTCGTCCCAGCCACCACAAGCCATTTTGGCCAGTCCACAAAGCGAGGAACTACAATCTCCTCAGCTGTCTGGTGAGTAAATATAACAATTAATTGTTAAAACGATAAAAAAACAGTGGGGTAGAAGTATTAACCTGGAGAAGGCATAAGGAAGTGATACACCAGTGATATGTGCAAGGTGATAAAGGCAGCAGCCAAACAGATCATAACTGTTAATTTACATATTGGAGCTTATTAGCTGGTGCCTTTATCACCTTGCACATATCACTGGTTTATCACTTCCTTATGCCTTCTCCAGGTTAATACATCTTCCCCACTGTTTGTGCACAGCCAACAAAAATGTGTTACAAAAAACACTCATCCTTGTAATAATCACCAACAGCAAACACATGGGGGTAACGTTAGTTAGTTTTTTTTTACAGATGTAATGTTGCCCATAGCAACCAATTTTTTTTTTCCTAGAAACAGCTACATAAATGTTAAGTCTAATCCAATTGTTTTGCATGCCCAACATCACCAGTTCTAAACATAAGCCACCTTAAGACATTTTCATGACCGAGGATACCCAGCACTAAACCTGCAAGCGATAGATCCAAACCAGCCAACCACGCCGCAGGACATAACCCAACCACACCAAATATCACACAGCTCCCAATTGAGCCCAACACCACCCCAGCCACAAATGGACCCAGAGTTTTGGTCCAGTTGGTTCACACAACAGGCGAAACACTATGCCTGTCTGAACATTCACAGCCAATACCTTTCCAGTCTGCCCCATCATCTGCCTAGACTCAGTCTGAACTCAGGCAGACTGATAGTTCAAGTTGGCAGAGTTGCAAATTCTATGGAGCAGATGAGGGCAGACAACAGCCAAATGCACTCAAATTTACAAAGAATCATGGATGACCAAGAGCGGCAGCAACAAGCCCTCATACAAATTATCCAACACAACCAATCAATAAACGAAAACCTCTCCCGAATCATTGCCAACAACACTGCCGCAACTACACAACTCACAGCAATCCTCAACAACCTGAGCCAAATCCTAAATGGGTTGGCATCCCACCAACTAAACTCAAGCTCAGGAACAACCACACCAAGCCAGACCCCAGTTACCTCCCCAGTTAGACGATCCAGCAGAACCAGGACCAATGAACCATCCCAATCCTCTGCACCCAGCAAACAAAAAACATAGAAAGGCTGCAGCAACAACTACAATATGTTTTTTTAAAAATACTAATTTTCTAATTGATTCACTCAAAATGCCTGTGTTTAAGGTAATAAATGAATCATATGCAATATGTGTAATGTTTCTTTTGCTAATAA
This sequence comes from Pseudophryne corroboree, assembly GCF_028390025.1. Taxonomy (NCBI): domain Eukaryota; kingdom Metazoa; phylum Chordata; class Amphibia; order Anura; family Myobatrachidae; genus Pseudophryne; species Pseudophryne corroboree. The sequence goes on along the minus strand of NC_086444.1, from coordinate 1,241,400,083 downwards.
ATGACAGTGAAAGTTATACATTTTATTGCCTAACTGTAAACAACATGATAAATAACAAACAATAACACAACACAAACATAATTCAGACCTATAAAACATTTGATAATAGGGGTTAGGCAAGGTTATTTATGAATCAATAATACTTACCGTTAAAATAACGCTGAATCACTTCTCACCTTACCTGCCTCTCTACATCTGTACTCACAATGTCGCCAGATGTTTCTAACTCACCTACTTGCTGACTGTTTTCTTCATCACCAACATGTGGCAGATGTTGGCGCAAACACATATTATGAAGAAAACAGCAGCAGAACACAATCCTAGTCACCTTTGAGGGACTATACAACAAAAGCCCTGCAGACTTATCCAGACACTGAAACCTAGATTTCAGCACCCCAAAACATCTTTCTATCACATTCCGCGTGGACTCATGTGCATTATTGTAATTGTGTTCAGCAGGAGAATCAGGTTGGGACAATGGAGTAAGGAGCCAAGAGTAGCAGCCATTACCACCATCACCTGAAAGACAGATATAAGCAACATTAGGACATGTGGTTTATGGGAAATTTAAAAAAAAGGAGGAGGTTGAAGTTACCACACATACACACAACACACTTGGAACATACCCAGCAGCCAGACATCAGGCATTTGTCCGGCCTCAAACTTATCAAAGAGGGATGACTGAATGAGAATGAAGGAGTCATGGCAGCCGCCAGGGCATCACGCAACAACACTCATAATTTTTAGATTTGCATCACAAACCACCTGGACATTAGTGGATTGGCCCAGATGTCTATTGGTTTAAATATATTGCCTGCCCCTAGGTGGTCTCAGCTCAACGCGTGTGCAATCTATGGCACCCAGCACATTGGGCATGCCAGCAAGCTCATAGAAAGCTACCCTGACTGCATGCCACTGCGACGCCTGGGTAGGGAAGCAGATAGAGGCATCTATGTGGGGATCCAAGACATCCAAAACCTGAGTGGACATTACAAAATATAAGGTGAGTGTCATGACCCGTAATCAATACAATACAGTGTTATATTACATAACAGAAGCACCACTTAGACATAGACGTGTATGTATGTTTTAACTCACCTGAATTAAATATTTTGAAAAGGTGGCGGTGACATACCAATTACATCGCCAGTCACAGCCTGGAAGCTACCAGTAGCCATAAAGTGCAACACAGCCAGGAGTTTGTGCAGGCCTGAGACAGAGCGAGAGCGTGCTGTCTCAGGGTCTAAGTCCAGTTTGACAAGGTCATACACACGGAAAATGTTGTTTCTTTTTAGCCGGAACATCTGTATAACCTGGTCCTCGGCCAATGCGTTCAAATTTAAACGCCCCCTAGAAAAATGATATCTGCGCAGCCTCCGCAGCACCTGTAAAACCTGCTGACCATGTTCAGTTTCCTTGCCCTGGTTTATTGTAGCCTCATGGAGCAGTTTCAGGTAATCCCCAGCAAACAAGAAATCAGTACTACACATGGCAGCAGCCATTTCAGAGTGACAGATTTGAAAAATGTGCTTGGGTCCCTTTTAAAGCTCGAAAAATTCAGGTGTGATTAATGTAGAATTGGAAACACATGTAAACACGCTTCTCAAAAGCAGGTCTATATTTTTTCCACATTTTTTTATGATTTGTGTTTTTTTACGGCCGCAAATACATTTTCACGGTAGAGATTTCAAATACGAATGCACAGTAAATGACCAAGTTCTATACCTAAACAGACGCGTTTGACCGATGGTGTATTCATTCATATTTTTACTACATAGCCGTAAAAAAATATGAATGCACTCATCACTGCCGAGATTTGAGTTTAGTAAATTCCCGAGATGACACTTTGAACAAAATACACCGAATCGGTCAAAATCGGTAGCTTAGTAAATATACCACTAGTTTGGGACTCTAGAATTCATATTTTATATGTAAGAAGCGCAATGCTGAGCTCTGACTTCCACATTTGACAAGTTCCGCATTGATAGTGAAAGCGGAACAGGAAGTATCATCGGTGGAACGCATGCATGGAACGCAAGTGACGACTTCCGTACCACGTGATTGGAGCTCACCGTTGTACCCGATGATAGCTCAATTAAGGGCTTTTATAAGGATGGCAAAAAGCCACTGGAGCACACATCTGATGAAGGATCTGCAGTGATCCAAAAACGCGTTCATATGTTACCTTTGAAGATTCCTTCAGAACAGCTGCTGAACACTGGTGATCGACACGGAGGGGCTTTGGTAGATTCCGGACCTACCTATATCGACCACTACTTTGCTGACATCTGTGGATTCTGTGAGATCCTGAGTGTTGCTGTTTTGCCTTTTGGATGTTTACATGCTTTTTTAATTATATGTTTGTGAGTGTATTTTATTAAATGTATATGCCTTTTGTTATGACGGGCTGCACTATTACGTTCTTCCTTGTGCTTATCCCTCCATTGCTGAATAAGCTTCCAAGGGAAGGGGGCCCTAATTTGCACACCTTAATTAGGTAATGAGGTGCTACTCTGCTTGAGACTTATTACAATGTACAGAGGGATAAGGTAGCAGGTGCACTGTCTCACACTAGCTCAACCTGTAGTAACCAGAGGCACATAGCATATTCCTGGCCAGGGCTATAAGCTTACCCACCGCATCAAGGTAGCCTCTCATTGGGTAAGTCACTAACACTAACTATAGGGTTTCAGTTCTGGGGGGCAGGACACCCCAAAGCCAACCAGCCAGACAACCCCAGGGCATCGCAGGAGTGATAAAAATATAGGATTAAAGAGGTAGGAGCAGCTGCTGCTGCATGTGTGAGTAATGTGAGGAGAAAAAGAAAATAATGTGAAAGTGTTAGATATATATAAGACAAACTAAGTGCCATAGTGTCATGAAAGTGTTAAATTGCGATGCCCTAGGGACGTCCAGCCATGGCAGACACAGGGAGCCCCGCACCCCAGAGAATACCCCCAATATTGACTACCATAGTAAACCAAAATATAGGAGTCTTACCTCAGTGTGCTCATTCTGCATATGCAGGCAAAGTGATAGACCATTTAAAATCAGTGAGGGTAGGTGGGGCAGGGTGCTAGATTAGGATGAGGGTGTCTCCTACCTTCAGAAATATGTATAAATACATCAGTTACAAAGTGAAGGGGGCCCTAATTTGCACACCTTAATTAGGTAATGAGGTGCTACTCTGCTTGAGACTTATTACAATGTACAGAGGGAAAAGGTAGCAGGTGCACTGTCTCACACTAGCTCAAATTGTAGTAACCAGAGGCACTTAGCATATTCCTGGCCAGGGCTATGAGCTTACCCACCGCATCAAGGTAGCCTCTCATTGGTTAAGTCCCTAACACTAACTACAGAGGTTCAGGTCCAGAGGGCAGGACACCCCAGAGCCACCCAGCCAGACAACCCCAGGGCATCGAAAGAGTGATACAAATAAAGAGTTAAAGAGGTAGGAGCAGCTGCTGCTGCATGTGTGAGTAATGTGAGGAGTAAAAGAAAATAGTGTTAAATTGCTATGCCCCAGGGACGTCCAGCCACGGCAGGCACAGGGAGCCCCACACCTCAGAGAATCCCCCCTTGATGCAGTGGGTAAACTCATAGCCCTGGCCAGGAATATGCTAAGTGCGTCTGGTTATTACAGGTTGAGCTAGTGTGAGACAGTGCACCAGCTACTTTTTTCCTCTGTACATTGATTAAGCTTCCAGGAGGGGAGCACTTATGTTGTTACAGGTGCTTTAAGGAAACACCCACTTACACCATTTATGAGGAAAAAGTTTATGCTGAAGTTGTATGACCTCGTATATTTATAAAGCTCAGTATTTTCATTCCCATTATTATTGATTATGATTCACCTTGGTTGTTTGCTCCCACATTGGTGAAATTATCTGTTCACATGGTTGTTTGGTTAGCGCAGGTCTAAACATCTACCCTTTTGCACGTATGGGTATTTAAAAGATCCCAAGGGTGACATCACTTCCTTCGAGTATGTAGTCAATCTCATGAGTCTGACACAGTTACAGTACATGTAGGGTTCCATAATTTACCCTGTACATGAAAATGTCACTTTAACAGCATTAAAAATCAAAATTAGAGGTTAAGGAATGGCTAAACGCCACTAATAATGGGAATATACCCATAATTCCCATCTCCATGTCCATTACATTTTCTTTTCCCAGAGGTCTCAATGAAAACATTGACATTTTTTTTGGAATATAGGGCTTATTGCCACTAACTTAGGGATATTTAAAGATAGCTTAGCTAAGAATGGTCGATGTTGTCAAAATGTTCCTTTTTTATGTTATTATGTGTATGAAATGGAAAATGGCTGATAAGATGGACACACTATATATACATTCACCATAAGAAGAAAGTTCACAAATGAAAATGGAAACAACCACAGAAAGTGCTCACTTAAATCAAATGAAAAAAGTCACCATACATGGGGGCCAATATTCCTATAATTAGGAAAACAGTCCTTAGGTGTGTTCACTGCTCAAGCCAGCCTGGTGTTGTCGACTTCTTCGTGATGACTTGAATTTCCAATCCCCCGTGATTCGATCTCTCAGAGTCGGGGAGGAAATAACAAAAGGAAGATGGGGGACAAAATTGTAATAAAGTCTGAAGATGGAAATTCTTCCTTATCCGCCTCCGTAATAAAAAAAACAAGGTGGGTCCGTCACTCAAATCTTCTTAGAACGAAAGACCAAAAAAGTTATTTTGTTCTTGAAATTCACTCCGAAGGGGTGTACGTTTCCTTTAAGGGGTCACCACCGTGATAGGTGTCAAAGTCGAAAAATATTGTAATGCATATACCATGTACTAACCCCATACACATGCCCGCTGCGCGTGCACTTGTTCCGCCATTTGTGCAAATATCCACAACTTGCGTGTGATCGCTCCTGCGTTCCTGCGTGTGGTATGGGTACGAACGGCGGGGTTTGTGAGCGCATAGAGGGTTATCAGAACAATACATATTTAACCCAAATAGTGCACATTTTACACAAAGCCACCCCGCACCACACCAGCAAGTATCAACAGTTTAAATGATTCCAGGGCTAAGGGATTCGCCTTTGCATGATAGGAAGGGACAGACTAAGGTTATAAGGTGATGTCTAGTATCCAGCTGTAGGGTATTCTAAGGGTAACATTCCGGTGTTGGTTAGAGAAAGATTGCATGTTCCTGCGTATAGTTGTGTGCAAAAGTAGAATATAGATATAAACTGTATTTACTGTATATTATGTATGCGGCGGGAATCCAGAGGAGACCACCCACAAGAGCAGTTGTGAAAGACATTGGCCACCTTTTCAAATCAACCTATGACCTCTCCTGTAATGTAAAGATGCATCTCTGTGTCCAATAGACAAAGGGATTACAGTGACCATTGTATTGTATATGGAAGTAGTGTATAAAATTCCTGTTGCTGCCTGGCTGGTCAGAAGACTCTGAATGCTATCTACCTGATGAGCGGAGGACTGGTCCAGGTTGCGCAAGCGAACATTCTCACCTATGTACATTGACTGTAGCCATTATTCTGTTGTAGATTTATCTTGTTAGCTTTGAAGTGTATAACTTGCACTGTTATCCCCTTTCAATTAATCCACTGTGGTGTTAGAACCCACCGGTTAACTACAAATCGGTGTTGTGTCCTCATTTCCCTGCTAGGGTTTAAAGTGTTTAACTGTATAAGGTTTAAGAGTGTATTGATAAGGTGTGTACGCATAGCGGGTACTTTATACCTTTAGCGCTGCGTAAGGTTTAAAGTGTAACATCATTACAGTGCTTTGAGGCACATGGTTTAGAGTGTAAGAATAACATTGCATTGCATTACGAATAAGGTTTAAAGTTTATTAAAAATGTGGGCGCATGCTGTGCGTACTCTGTACACCCAGCGCGGAGTGTGTACGCCAAGTACATACAACGTACGGGACTCTGCACGCAAATAGCGTACAAAGTGCGTAGCATGTTTACTGAGTATAGCGGCCGCAGCGGCTCAATGGTAAGAGTGTGTTTAGAGGTATAGCTTTATGGTTTAAGATAATATCGACATTATCATAGGTATATAAAGTGCTGGTACAGAACCGTACCTTACTTACTACAGATAAGGCTGTATAAATCCTATAAAGGTATCGTTACACCAAAATTTAGGAAGGTGAACCGATATTGGGCGTACCCAATGTACTATTTTCCATGTGTTGTCTTTCACATACAGGTATCTTTTTATCACTTCTCTTCCTCTTTATATTCTCCTCCTCCCTTATCACTTAATGATCCTCCAAATTCATGCAATGGGGATATTGGGAGAAAGAAACAAAGGGAAGGAATGTCTCAATAACCCAGGTATTTCCTTCAAATATTTATTTCCAAAGGACACAACACAATTTACTGTGTAAACAACACATAAAACTACATGTACTCTGACGCATTAATTATCACAGTTGTAATGAATCAGGAAAATTTGTAACTTGTGGGGGAACAAAGGTCTGGACTGTCCCCCTCAAGGTCATAGCCCCTGGTGCAGATCCAGCAATCACGTACTCTTTAAAAGCTGCCACAGTACTCTCCATCGCGTTTAAAGAGGGCACATTAGATTGCAATTCATTTTCTTTATGGGTTATACTTACTGAAATATTTTTAACTGTCGCTATTTTAGTGTCATATAACTGATATTCTGACACCTACATTTTATTTCATTAAATGCAATCATTATACACTTGAATTTAAGCAATAATATTAAATTTAAAGTTCACCATCACTTACATCACAGTAATTAATACTTATGTTGTGTGTAAACTACATTTGTTTAGTAGCGCTCATGATATAACGGAATATACATTGAATTATGTTGCTGGTAGCACAAATGCTAAAGAGGTAAACTTATTATCATATAACAGAATACACACTATTATCACATAGTGGAAAATACATTTAATTATGTTGCTGGTAGCTCAAATACTAAGGAGATAAGTTTATTATCATTATATGTGGCACTTCCAGGATGCGCTCCAGCGCCGGGATAGATGGAGCGCAAACAGGAAGTTTTCTCACTAGAGTAAGCAGTATTTGACGGTGGTGGCGCGCTGTCTCTGTGGGACAAAAGGAGACGGCAGTTAGCTCCACTATCATTTAGTGCACATCGGATGAATGATTATGAGGTTAAATTATAAAACATTGTTTAAAGTGGCATATTCCTCTTGCGTTCCATCGGTTCGTTGGAACGCATAAGGGGAGTGCCTTGCACTCCAGGGTAATGCTATGCATCATGGGATTTTGTCATATTAATGTTCCGTTAAAGCTCAGAATCACAGTTTTCAGGTTCTATTTTGGTTATACATACTGCTGAAATAGCGCAGAGAAATAATATTTATTTTTTAAATGGATCAGAATGGGAAAAGTCACATTATCTCTAATATATTACCTGAAAGGGAAGTGATGTCATAGCTATGGAGGTATAAATAACCCTAGATTGGATCCCAGTCATTCTCTTTTGACTGGTGACTGATGCACACATAATCCTGTGAGATTGTAAGTAACATTTATATATTGGATCTGTCCATCTTTTCTGCCATTAATGTTAATGATGTAATAGGTATTAAATTTACCTTAATGTTTTATGTATGTATATTTGGACTATAGGATAAGTTTTAGTTTTGTCTAAAGTTGGACTATAATATGATATTGAATTTTTAGTTCCCAATAACAATTCAAATAGTGTACCATATGAGACTTTGGCCCCAATATTTATTTGAACATGAATTTACCATTTTAGGACATATTATGATGTCGCTTTGAACTTCATTTGAAAACATTTCTGTCACAGAATCTAAAGAAACATGCAAGTTTAGTATTGGTATGTACGCTATATATTTTTTCATTAGAATTTAGAGTTTAGCTCCATCTGACTAATTTGCATTTACATGTAGCAGATTTTTAATTCCCTTTTTTATCTGAAGAATTAACTTCCTCATAAATTCCTTATCACAAGTATCCGTGTTCAAACTTGGTATGTAATCTAAACATTGCTGAGTTCCTTTTTATATCCACTTATCAAATTTCCAACTCTAAATTATGAATTATTTTTTCACTCTTTAAAGACTTTTGCCCCTGATGAAGCCATTGAGACGAAACGCGTAGGATTCACAAATCTGCATTGATCGTGTATGTGTATATGAGAATTTCATCCTAAACTCACACCTATCAAAGTGAGGGTGTACTTTATTCCAACATATTTAAATAAACCATTTTCAATGCAAAGTGTTATAATTAAGCAATGTTTAAGGAAAACAACAGGATTTGTATAGTATAATGGTAAAGTACAGTATCTGATGGTTTATATAGTGTTTTTCCCCAGTATTGTTTTTCTAGAGTTAAATTCAGGTTTTATAAGCAGAATATACAGCTTTGGGAAAAATATACAGCCCAGAACACTGGCAAATGTATGGCAAATATCTCCACAGCCACCATGTATTTCCATTTGGTGCTCAGATAGGCCGGGATCAATGCAATCCAGACACTGCAGCACACCAGCATGCTGAAGGTGATGTACTTGGCCTCATTGAAGCTGTCCGGTAATGTCCTCTCCATGAAAGCCAGAACAAAGTTCACAGATGCCAGGATCCCTATGTAACCCAACATAGAGTATAACCCAATCACTGACACCTCATTAAACTGAATTATGATCATTCCCTTATAGGAATGATGGTCATACTCCTGGTAGGGAGGAGAAACAGTCAGCCAGATACCACATATCAGAACTTGGATAGAGGAGCACACAATGACCACATAATTAGATACTTTGAGTCTAACCCACTTCCTTCAGGAGCTTCCGGGTTTGGTGGCTTTGAAAGCAATGAAGACAGTGACAGTCTTGGCTTATACAGAAGAGACAGCTGTGGAGAAGAAGATCCCAAAAAACATCTGTCGGAGTCTGCAGGTTATATCCACTGGTCGTCCGAGGAACAAGAACACACAGAGGAAGCTCAGCAAGATGGAAATCAGGAGAATGAAGCTAACAGCCCGGTTATTGGCTTTCACAATTGGGGTGTTCAAGTAATAAATAAAGTTCCCTAATATAAATAATGTTATGGCAGATAAATATAAAGCTGTTACTGCAGATATTTGCATCACAGTGTCCTTTTCATAAGACAGAAAGTCATATATTTTGGGTACACATCTCACTTTTCTCTCATCCGGCCACTCTTCATCAGGACATCTATGGCAGCTGTCACTGTCTAAAATGTAATATAAAACCATACACATAATCTTGGTGGGTCAGTTCTTTTGTTCATTATAAAACAATTAGACAGTATGTATATTTTAAATCTTTGCTCTCATATGTTAATTTATCAAATGTGTATACTGTAACACATTCCTACCTGTTGTATTACAAAATTCTCCCTCAGAACATGGGACACAGTCATAGCAGCAGACATGAAACCCTCCATTAAAGGCTTTCCTGTACCCAGGACGACATCTGTCATTGCACCGGGATTTGGGGATCTTGTACATGCAATAAAATATAAAATATGATTCAGGTTTTTTATATAAATAATTTAATTTGAATATTATATTTTTTTAATTGCAAGAACATTTGCTAATTTTTTTACATTTATCTTAGGGATATTATAATATGCTGATATGCCCTCATCCTCCAGTGATAACATGACCACATATAATGTCCCTCAAGTCTGTTCCCTCTTTGTCTTCCTAATATTCACTCTCACCTTCACTCCCCACATCAAGGCAATATGTTAATAGTGATGGATATAACTTTTTATTACAGCATTTCATCCTTCCTGATTATTTGATTCTCCAGCCCTGCACAATATATATTTCTCTGCTCATCCTCCAGCTGTTCTTCCCTTCACTTTAGAGTGTAAGCTCCTCTTTCTTGTTCTTCCTTAGTACACTTCTCTCACCAGTACTCCATGTCCTTGTCTCCTTCCTACAGCTACTCTGATTCTTGTAGCTTGCCCACATGCTGGGTACAGTATCACTGCACTGCCCTGACTCCCACCTTTTACTCCAGCTATCTTCAATGAGTTGCCATATCCATGTCCTAACAACCTGTCCTTTATAGTATGGTGTAAACTAATTTTTTAACACTTACATAATTGCTTTCCTTTGTGTATTGTAACTAAAACCTACTGTAATGCCCTGTTAATGAGAAATGTTTTGTAAGTGTATTCTGTAGAGCGGTGTATACATTTTGTGGCACATAGGGGGTAATTCCAAGTTGATCGCAGCAGGATTTTTGATAGAAACTGGGCAAAACCATGTGCACTGCAGGGGAGGCAGATATAACATGTGCAGAGAGAGTTAGATTTGGGTGTGGTGTGTTCAATCTGCAATCTAATTTGCAGTGTAAAAATAAAGCAGCCAGTATTTACCCTGCACCAGAAACAATATAACCCACCCAAATCTAGCTCTTTCTGCACATGTTATATCTGCCTCCCCTGCAGTGTACATGGTTTTGCCCAGTTGCTATCAAAAATCTTGCTGCGATCAACTTGGAATTACCCCCATAATACATCAAATTTAATAAAAATTTTGTGGGATTACACGCATGAGAATTTGCACCTATTAAAATATACAGTAAATGTAATACATTCTATAAATTCTAGAACTTGATTTTTTTGGTGTTTTATCATACACAGCTGATCATTCATAATAATTTCTACAACTTGCTTTTTGCCTAATTATTCCTAACATATTTCAGCATTCATGTTGCTGTGTATAATCCACAACCCTCCTGCACAACAGCTCTGACCACTTTTATCAAGTATAGATGCTTCCCCTGGTCACACACTCTGCAATATGATCAATCTGCAACTTATTTCTAATATAAAAGATGTTATGGTCAGTTATCTGTCTGAATCGTATTATAGGATTTACTATTATTACAGATTAGGCATGTGATTTAAATATATTCTGCTGTAAATTTCCAAGTACACTTGGAAGATGTTTTACATATATGATTGATTACAGCTATTTATGTCATTATTATATATATTATTCTTATTTTTGTATGTTATTTATAAGGTGCCACAATGGTCCTCAGTGCTGCACAATGGGGAGAGCACAGAATACACAGAGCAGACAATATGCAGACATCAAATATTATATGTAATTCAAAACTATAAAATTGTACAGTAACCAGACAAAAATAAATTGATGTACAGTATCAGAGCCAGATTAAGGCTGGTGGCGCCTGAGGGGCAACAAGGTTGTGAGGGTCCATGCTATTAAAATAGCTGAAAACCACCCCTGAGCACCCCCCTATCCCACCTTGAAACGCACACACACACACTGAAAGCCCCTCTCTGCTTGGACAGGACAGCATGTATCTGCTGTGTGTGGGGGCCCTAGGTCTGACCTCTGTTGCAGAAAGTGGTGATGTGGGAGCAGCACCAGAGAACCAGAGGATGGAGAGGATGCAGCACACTGCTGTAAGGAGCAGCAATGTGAGTGCGGAAAGTGGAGCACCAGAGGAGGGAGAGGCTGCAAAACACACAGCAGCTGGCAGTGGCACCTGACACCCCTCTCCTCCTGCTTATTCTTCCACATCTGGGTACCGCACCTGTGACCTGGTACACATAGCTATGGTGGAAACTGCTCCCTGAGCAGCTGCGTGGCAACTACTCAGCTGCAAGCAGCTATGTGTGGGGGACCCTGGGCCACTGCACCCATCGCCCCTCCCTCAATCAGGCCATCTACAGTAGTATAAATAAAATATAAGATTGCAGAACCAACTATTGACAATAATGTGTACAAAAGGGATGAGTAGTACTCACATGAGGTACAGATGTAGCCATGCTCATCATTGCTGAGATGTAGAATGCTGCAAGATGTCTTTCTGCATGGCACACCGAGCTTTGACTATTGATTGACAGCAATTGCTTCATCAGCTCCTTTAATTCCAATAGGAATTAAAGGAGCGATCGCCGGCTGCAAATAATCACAAACCAGTGCACTATGCAGAAAGCAAAGATGAACATGGTTACATCTGTATGCCAGAGCATTAATTTGAGAAATAGTCAGGCAGAGATGACGTGTTAGGTAAGTACCTGCTCATGACAGCTTACATCTATAGGGGAGAGGCAGACAAACTTAGTGTGAAACTATGTGGGGAGTTGAAAAGGTATCAAAGACTGGAGGTTAACAGGAATGACAGTAGAGATTTATTCTGAAAGCATGAAACCTTGGAGACTAGTGTAGGTGGCAATAAGTTACAGATATTTCCACCCCATATGAGCCGTATGACTAAATTAGGATATATACCATGCCTTATGATTTTTATTAAGATATGCTGCTGTAATTTGCTACTTTAGATAAATAATTTTATGGAAAAATAAAACTGGGAATCCACCCAATCGCTAGTCATGGTGGTTGTATGAGGACAAAGGAGTGGCTTAGTGTTTTGTAGATCAGGATAAGGAGATGGAACTTGCAATGTACTGTAGTTGACAGAGAACCAGCGTAGTGATTGTCAGAGAGGGTAGACTGAATCAGAGTGGCAAGAGAGAACAATTATTTGGGCATCTAGAAGTACATCTTGTTATGAGTAGGATTTTTTTCATATATCATTCCAGAGTGTCATTACTGTAATCCGATTCCATACATACTGGTGTTCAAATGTGCAGTAAATTTATTCACGTTAATGTGGACAGATAAGTATTCTTCCGGTGACCAGCAAAGATTCTTTAAAATAATTTTGGTACCTAATATAAAAATATTATCAGTTTACGATCTTTGAAGGTTTATGACTGTTAGATGGTAATTCTCTCTAACAGTCATACTTTGGTCCATACATACCATATCTGTTCTCTTATAGATGTGTTAATGGGCACTTCAAATACTGTTCTTTCACTGGACATCAGTAAATAAAACTCAATAGAGAATAACGTAATTAAATGTTTTTAAATCAATGAAGTATTCATTATAATATTAAGTCCTATAACATGCAAATGTGTATATATAAAACAGGGTGCTGTCGGCACTCAAAGTCTTGCACAACAGAATTGAAACAAGCCTAGTGCATTTAATATCGACGTTTCGGGGAGCGGACCCCCTTCCTCGGGACAGTTTGCAGTGTCCTGAGGAAGGGGGTCCGTCTCCATCTGTCATCTGCCATGGCTCTACACTATAGCGGGGTGGCAGTGACATGATGTTATGGTCTTGAACGGTCATTTAGTGACCAAGGTCGACAGACAGCTAAGTTACCATGTATATCCCCTTCACTCTGAAACACACTTTTGGAAATATTATGTAGGCGTTGAGATGCCATAGTTTTTGGAGATGATATTTTATGATACTTCATGCTGAGCCACGCGATTTGCTGTTCATTTTCAATGCCCAAATTTTGGGTGATATTAAAAGAATGTATTTTTCAAAGTTGGACTGAGTGCCCTTCTCTACAGATTTTGTGTGTGTGTATATATATATATATATATAAAACCTTCATACAATATGACCATTTATTACTTTGCAAGTTTAGACAATGCATAAATCAGAACATATTATTCATAGATGCAATTCCAATATACTCATGCAGCCCACATAACATGATAACATGTACATACATAAATCATATAAGTAATTGTCACAAGGAATTGGTTAGCATTGACTCACTTGTGGTATAAAGGTGTGTGTTTCCTCCCTCTGTACAACAGCAATGTGTAGTGAGTCAGACCTGGCTGTTCATTTATACCTGCTGGATGTTACATCACTTCCTCTTTTAGTAATGTTTAGAACTGGGGTATCACCAGTGTGTCTAATATTAACTGATTATTACTACAGTATATGCTGTTTAAAAATTCTCCATCAGCTCAGCTCTCATTTTACTTTCCCACCATATGTCAGTATAAGCCCTATGTCTTTACGGTTGCTCAATCTGTTAATTATTTTTTCACTTCTCTTATCTGGAACGCATGATGTCATGCATTCCACCAACTTATATTGGTGAAGCGCTCCTCCTCAAATGTGCTTCCACATGTTATCCAGGCCCGGGGTGCACACTGCGCCATGACATCACATGCACAGTGTCATGATGTCATGCGCGTCACTCACCTGCTATGATGAAGCGTACCCATCCAGTGTGCTGTTCCCTTTACTTCTGGTATCTGGAATGTATGGCATCACGTGACTGCGTTCCAACTTCTAATATATTCTATCTTATGCTTCCTTTATTCAGAGCGTGATGTGTTAAATAATCTGTGTAAATACCATATATCTACATGTCTACCCACATTAGGGATCAGTACTAAATGCCGCCGGCCGTAATTCCGGTGGTCAAAATTTAGACGCCGGAATCCCTACCCCACAATCCCGACAGGGGTGGTGAGCGGAACGCAGCCCCTTGCGGGCACGGTGCCTCGCTACGCTCGGCACACTATTATATTCTCCCTCTATGGGTGTCGTGGACACCCATGAAGGGAGAATATGTCGGGATTGTGGCGGTCGGGATTCCGGGGTCAGTATTTCAACCGCCGCCGGCCGGTAGCATTTTGACCGCATCCACCACATTTTTCCTAAACTACTATGAAATGATATATATAAAAGATAACAAATAATAATAAACTTAAATTAGTGTATTGTATACTATGTTAATAAGATACTATTTTTCATAGTATTTATAATTTTATTGGTCTAATCATGGTGGTTCTCTGTAATTATCTATGTGACAAATACGTGGTATAATTAATAAAAGTTAGATAGTGACTTTTTATAACATTATGACCACTGATGCTGTTGCCGTGACCTCATAAACTGGCCGGTGTTATGTTACAACTGAGTATCTAATTGTTTTCAATGAGTTGTATCACACGCGATGTGTAAATATTTTAATCTTCTGTTCATATAATATGAACAATTTTTTTTTATCTTTTAACAATATTTTAAGATGTTAGTCTATTTCATCATAAGGGTAAAAGTATATACTATTTATACTTGATTCTACAGCGCACCGGGTACAGCGCACCAGCACAGGGTACTTTTTTCATATGTACTATATATATATATATATATATATATATATATAAGTCTTGTATAGAGTGCACTCACCAGACTGTTATTAGAGCCAGCAGGGTTTTTATTCAGACATCAGGTACAACATCACACACCGACGTTTCGGTCCTATCTGGACCTTCTTCAAGGTTTAACTGACACCAACATGACCTATCTATATATAGCCATCACCTTAATTATGCTCTAATAAAAACAGACATGGAACATAGATGACATGGACATATACATACAAACATATTATAATAGTCTTACCTAATCAGATCCCTTCTTGTCCCCACACGGTTAGTGTGTTATCCGTCCTGTATATTCAAGTACTTGAAGGAACATTCACTTATTCCCGCTCCGTCCGCCAATCCAGCTGAACCGCACGCCGGCGGAAGCGGAAGCAGCTACATCATGCTTGGACCGCAACCACATTATCTCGACATGTGGTGCCCACAAGCAGCCAGTCACTACGATACTCAGCGTCATGCGCGTCATCACGCGCATCGTCCGTAATCTCGTGAGACATCAGCGTCATCACATATTATTTCAGTGTATAACAAAGGCGTTGCCTGGCAACTTAGTTACCTAGGCAACACTCAAATGTGCCTATACCCGTCATTTTTGCACATGTAGTGGGAACATTATATACATATGGGGTAATCCTTTTATATCCCCATATGACAAGCAATGGACACGAAGGAATCTGATAATACATAGATAAAAATGGCTAGAGAATAAAGAGCATCGTGCATCACATCGAGACAAACATATTAACAATACATAACACATATACATATATAATGCAAAAAATAGAGTTTAACAATATTATGGACCCTGCACAGACAAGACTAGTACAGACCGGAACACATTCAAAATAAAATAAAAATAATATATATATATATATATATATAAAATATATATATATAAAAAAAATCAAAAATCAGAAAAAATCCTAATCATTGTGACGGGACTTAGAAATCTACCAACATGTCAGTCCTTTCTTTTTATAGAAAAATATTGAAATGTACTGATTCATTCAATCCCTTGGGATAAACAGTCTCTAGTTTGTGTATCCAATATGCCTCTCGGCGTAGAAGGATCTTGGCACGATCACCACCCCTCGATAGTGGTGATATCCTGTCTATAACCATATAACGTAACGCAGTCAACTGGTGTTGATGTTGTGACAATGTTAAATTCCTTTGTCGTATAAACAACCCTTAATGAAGTCTAAGAACACTGTACGCTGTTTACTTAAGAAGTACCGTAAGGGTACACTAGTTGCGTAACGATCGCTTAGCCGTAGGCGAGACGCTCAAGCGTCACGTTCGCTCACGGCCCAGTGATCACAGGACAGCACGTTATTGGTGATGACTAGAGTAATGATTCGCTATGGCGTAGCAGACGCTCGAGACCACGAGGAGATCACCAGCGGCGCAGACGCTCACAACGCTATACCTTTATGTCTAAACCTATTATTAATGAAATACACAGAATACCTTAATGTGAATACAGGGTGTAAGTGCAACCTTGTGTAACCTGACTAACTACAAAGCTGCTTGAGCGTCACCGACGCTCAAGTGAACACTTAAAACTATAGGAAATACACAGATACTGGTTTAGGGTCCAAAGCCTATTATCTGTATTATGACTATTATACTTGCAAAAAGAATCACAGTACAAATGATACACTACAATATAACAGAGACTTCCTAACCAAATAACTATACAAGAAATACAATACAATACCAATCTAATACAATACAATACAATACTAATCAAGGGAAAATACGAGAGAAAGTGAGGAGAGAGAGAGAGAGAGAGAGAGAGAGAGAGATATATGAGAGAAATGGCTCACAGAAAGACAATGATTACGGAGAGAAACTTACGCACAAGGGTAACGATCGCAAGCGCTTCTGGACTGCCAGCTTCCCGATTATCAGCAATGAGAACTGTTTGATGAGAAGTGCCAGCTGGATGCCACAGGCCCGTCTTTTATGCTACTCACACAATGCAATCCAATGGCCCCTACAATCTCATTGTCCATTGGACGCAGGAATTCGGCTTCGCATTATAACAAAGGTCATAGGTTGATTCATACAGGTGGGCTGTGTTGTATCAGTGGCCTTGTTTATGCAACACAATGGGTGATGACCAACACATTCCTGTCTTCTGGAGAGCTATTGTTTGACGAATACAAAACAGAATCCTGTCTGGGTTTTGTTCTATATTCATGATGTCCACTTTCAGTTGAGACAATGACATCTCAGCCCTCATTCTCCTGGATACAAACCCTAATCCATTCGAAAACACAGGTGTTGGCCCTCCTCATTGAGTCTCAAAGCTCAGTGTAATTAAAGACTATTGTACTCCGTCTGCGGGAAAGATACTGATTTGGAGTACAATTGATCTTCAATTACTATTCCGGTGCTTACCTTATGCATGTAAAGTTATGAGGCCCTCCCAACATGCAAACTATTGTTTGGGGGATCTCTGAGGTCAAAGAGCCATTTGAGACCCACTGATACCTGTCTCCACTGTTCAGGTGCATGACTAAGTAAGAACAAATAATAATAAATGGACATAACTTCTTATGTCCATAACTATTCGCACGAGCGATTAATCCGCTCCAAACCAACACCGGAATATTGCTATTTAAATACTCTTCCGATGGGTACCAAACACCACTGTATGACTCCTGTTAGACCCTTCGCACAATACAAAGAGGGATCCCTCCGTTCAGGGACATTCTATATTAACCAAACTTTCAGAATCTATCAAAGGGACCATGATCTATAAAATACATTATTTATAAAAATGTGTAACGAATGAGTCGCACGCTACGACTACATACTCTTTACCGTAAATACGCATACCGAGTGCGAGCGAGTGCACACAGTAGCGGGTATGCGCCTTCACGGGAAAGCGCACGCATGCGCAGCGCGTACCAGGGTGAGGTGCAAATATGGCAATGTGTATAGAAACATTTTTCTGACTTTGACAGTCCACCCTTTGGCAGTCAATAATAACTGCCACCTTCTAAAACATTTCAAAAGGAGAAAAATGTAAGTCAGGGGTTAATTGATTTCCATGGTGGGGTAAGGAAGAAGAGTGGAGCAGGTGTGAAGAGGGTATGACCTAGTGAGAAAGCAGAAGCATGTGTGTATGAGTCCATGTTTGGAGGGTCATGTATCATCGTGCCGTACGTGTGGTAAATCAAGCTTCGAGGTATTGCGAAGTATACATTTGAATTCCTTCTTATCCCGTGGTACAGGTCTGTGGATGGGCTGTCAAACTTTACCGAGCTCATTTCGGCTTTCAGTTGTAACAAAATGGGGATGCACATTTTAGTTGATGATACATGAATGGGGGAAGTATGTGGTTGCTGATATCTGTGCCTGTATTCCCTATCGACTATGTGTGTCATTACCTGAGGGTTGTAGAAATGAAGAAAAGACATAATTACGGTAAATGCGGTGGTATTCTATGTCAGGGAAATGTACATCTGTTGTTGAAGTTTTGTTCGGTATCTGTTGAGAGTCGTCTTCTTTGCGCTGTATTGCTCCTTGGGCATGAGCAAATAGCTTTGTCAGTGCCATCAGATTTACAAAAATGTTGGGCTAGCGTGAGTTTAAAAATACTAGGGAAACTGGGGATCCATGGCAAAGTTCATCAAATGTCCATTTCTCAAGTGGTCAAAACTTCATCTTTGGTGCTTGTCTGTTGTCTGTATAGCGTCTCGTCAACGTCCTCGTCCAAGGGGGTCTTTGTATCTTGGAGAAAAGCAGAAAAACAGGTGAAAGAAACGGACCGTATAATCGCATTTTCATCACATCATGGTTTCTATCATTGGGTCATAAATCAAATCCAGGTTAATTACAGTTTCCTCACTCCTCAAACTCATCACTTTTGTACTTTGTTTGCACCTCATTAAAGCCTGCCCGCATCTAAATATCAATCCAATAGATATAACAACACCTAAGATACATAGGAGGAACTTTCCAACATCCATTATGACTCCTTGAGCCCAGTCTCCTAAACCGGAGAACCAATTTCGCGGGTTCAACCATGACACCCAACCAGTCAGCTCATTACCTACAGCAGCAAGGGTGAGATTGTGTTTTTGACGAAATTCCCACTTCAATTGGAGAATATCGTCCATCTTTTGGTCTATGACCTCTACCGGATCCTCGGTGCTATTTGTGATATACGTGCAACACTTTATACCGTACTGTGTTGCCAATGTAACACAATATCCGCCCGTTACTGCTGTAAGATAATTAAGAACCATCCTATGCTGAACTAGTTCTGTTTTATAAGCTTGAAGTTCTCTTCCAGTGTATCTGAACGTGTCATCATACATTTCAGTGATATTATCTAACAAATTGGCGAGTGCGGAAATGTATCTATAATTCATCACTCCTCGAGCGGTGCGAGTGAAATCTAACGCTACCAGAACCTGAATCCCGGTGGATTCATGGATAAGATCAGAGGCCGGACGCTCTAACTTTTCTGACAGTTGTCTTTTAACTCGGTGCTCGTAATGAGTGTGAGTATAAGGAGCTTGGGCACCACGGTGTATGTCCTTCATTTTGTCATGTGTAACAGTCATCACTTCAGGCAATACTTTTCCAATATAACACAATCCTTCAGAGTTTGGGGCAAGCCACTTGTACGCCTTTCTCCCGCATATGAAATATGCATCATCGGGGAGAACATATGGGACAGAGAAGGACATTACCATATTACACACCTTCCAGGTGAACTCTCCTGACCCTAATTCTTCCATCTGCTTAATGCACGTATCAGACTGTACGATATGTGCACAGTATCCTGGTGATACTTCTCCAACTCTAGTAATTCTATTTCCTAGGGTGTATCTATACCGGAAAGATTTTCCTCTACTGGCTATGTGGCGTACAAGCTCTGTATCTGTAGGCATTCTATCTGCTCTATGCGAGAAGGTCATGGTTAAGTTGCTCCATGACACTTCCCAATTTCCCGGCTTTCGGGGATTGGAGATGTTGAAACATAAGAGGGACCTATCCACATGGTATTGGTGGAGCTTCAAACTAGGAGGGCTGGAGATGTTAAACCTCCGGTCCACCGGTCTCCCACCACTTAGCTCAAGTACCTCCCCTAACGTTAAAGGAAATGGTACTAGCCCTGATTTGCTATGACCCTGAGGTACTTGAGAGCATACCCAACAATCTGTTTGGTTTAATACGTTACCCACTAAGGAGTGATAGTCACTCAATGGATGCCGGTCCATATGGATATTAAAACTGGATTGGCATTATAGTTACAGAGCCTACAGATACAGTTTTCTTTTTAACTAACAATCCTTCAAAGAAAATGTTTACAGATAACATGGTTGTTAGATCGTGCCCGGTACTCGCCTTTGCTTGGTGATTGGGTTGCTATTGGAAATTTACACCTCCGTCTCAGTCATCAGGACCTTTCTGGATCCTTTCTCGACCTCACTGGTACTCTCACCGAAACAGACTGCTCTGGTCAACATCATGGTTAACGGGAAAATCCATATCACAGTCTCTTGGGGCAAGTCCATCTTACAGGAGGAGAAAAGGAGAAATTTGTAAAGGGGGTATAAGAAAACAGTTTGAGGGGGAGAGAACTTGTTACGATAACAAGTTCTCTCGTCTTGTTGTTCTTCTTGTTCTGCTGTCCTCTCAAAGGTGCTGTCTCTCAGTCTTCCAAACGAACATTCTGGTGATGCAATATTCCCTTCCTAACCGACGATCTTTCTGTAAGGAGCAAAAATCTGGCATTACCATTGGTCCAACTGAGGGGTGACATAGCATCTTTAAACCATGGAAACATGAGTGAGAAGAGAGAGAAAACACAAAAAAAAACAAAAGAGATAGAGAACAATTCATGTGCATATATACATTACATAACTCGACAATAACCATCAATAAGAAAAGAGAAACAAAACATTTTTTTTAAACATTGTCAACATTAAGAAAACATTGTTAGCATTAGAAAAACATTGTCAGACTTATTAGGCTGTCATATCTATGTGTCTAATGGTCTCCTTGAGCAGTCCCTCCCCACCAGCACCTGCATTACTCCACTGTCTGTATCTGGCCAGAAATACATTGTGGCGGAGGTCATGCTGGGGTTTGGTAGACTCCTGCAAGGACCAAGTGGATATGCAATGTGTGAATTCTTACCACTACTCGTCAGAGATGGGGATAGCGAGAGAGAGAGAAAAAAAACATTTTTCACAAATACATTTACAACTTTTTCACCTGGTCATTCCTGTGTCTTCAGTGAATGACCTCCCACTTTGTTAACCGTTACCTCAGGCTTACCATCCGTCGTATGCTCATCTTTCTTGACTACCTATCATGGGTGTGGCTCAAAATTCCTCCTATCTGATCTCTGATTATAATGGTGTGTGTTGTAATTTTGCTCATTTCTTGGTCTAGGGGGTCTAACTTTATGTGGGTTATTACAGTTGTTGGCATAATGCCCTTCTCTTCTACAATGGTAACAGATCCTTGGCTTTCTCCAAGTGTCAGTGAACTGGGGTCTTGGCTGATTTGATGCCTCCTCAAACGCTTGGATGCTCATCACCATCAACCGCTTTCCCTGTACTTACCTGATTCCTTGGATACCATGATTATGTCGTTGTCTAGGGAGTTGATATACCTTCTGTGAATCTTTGATCATACAGTTAGATCTTTCCTAGGATCTGGGTAATCAGATATGATTGATCTCAATTCTGTCCGGGACCAGGGATGGCGCATTGCACTGTCCTTGACGGGAATGGTTCCCTGATCGCCAGTCTTCCCATTGGGGACTGCAATCACCCTGACCGGATCGAACTCAGCTACATCACCTTGTTTTGGTCTTACAATATGGGGTACATTTGTTTGTGCGTGATATAAAACATTGTACGTACCTGTGGACACGACCTCACCTGACCCTCCGTTAGGGGGTTTGATTATTGCCTTTACCGATTTGATCGTGTCCACCTGGATGTCTTGTAGGATGGCTTCTGGAAGAGGTGCCGACATTGTTCTGGGCTCACTTTCTTGTTTGTATTCCTGGGGAAAGTTTGACATGGGGTGCAACTTGCATAGGTTAATAGTTGTACATTCAACAACATTACAATAATCATTGTTACATTTATTACACATATTCTTATGATCTATACTACAGTTGCTAAGAGCGTTTTTATTGTTCAACCTTGTGCTTTTCTCCGCAACCACAATCCTCCCTGATGCCATGTCTCTCTTCTCAAGATAAGAGTCAGAAAAGTCAATTGACTCTCTTTGTAATTCACCTTCCTGTTGCCATAACTGCAAATAATCATAATGTTTACTTCGTCTCTTTGTTGGTTCAATGAGACATATCCTCCTCCTTAAATTTTGTAACACTTTTGGGCTAAAGCTGTCTATATTTGGGAACTTCTCCCCATCATGTACAGTCATTCTTTCCCATTCATCACATAAAACTTCTGTGTGACTTCCATGTTTCTCACACATTATGTACCTGGCCGCTCCTACTGGACGGTCTTCTGAATCAACCCGAACCGAGGTTGATCGCCCCCTACCTGAACAACTGGCCCCCATAATCTGCAGGTGTTGCTTACTACTCCTTTGATCTTTATATCACGGTCTTCAGCGAACCCTTACAGCAAACCAAATTATTCAAAATAGGCCGGCGGTGGCGGTTTACCGAGTACCCCACTCACTCGCCCACCTCGACCAATACGACCTGATCACACCGATATGGTGCTGGCGTACTCGATACAGGGCCCTACCAAAAAACCTTCTGTTTACTGGAACATATGAGGGTTACCCGCAGGACACTTACTCTTTCCAGTAAAGGTGGGGTTGTTAGATAGTTCCTGAGTGACCAGCGAACTTCCCTTTAAAAATAAAAAATTACACAAATCACGTCAGAATGTACAAATAGCGTTTGTGACCACTTTACTCTAATGGTATTAGGTCAGATTACTAACTACTGCACACAATTACGTGCGGTACAATCATTCAGTACATAAGCACTACCTGTTATGTACTGAGAGATCAGTGGAATCGAAAATTGCGGCTGCGAATTCCTTCAGCCAGAGCTTCCAATGGCCTATATGGGTTTTAGCACCAACCCCCGGGGTTGTGCTTCTTGTACCTTTATAGCGGACCTTCTTGTACCTTGTGACCTCCTGGCCTTGTCCTTGTGACCTCCTGGTCTTGTTACCTTGTGGTCCGCTATACTCTAATGCTCATATTTTATTTAACCAAGGATGCCTCCTTAGCCACCGTATATGTCACTTACACGTATGTCCTACCTGATTTCTTTTTGGTTCAACCTCTAAGTTATATAAACTTATGTAATAAAAACACACTCACTCAACACATGTACACTTTCGTTTCTATATCTATTTCTGCGCAGAAATTTTCTTTAGCCCAGCTGTGTTACCAATTAGGAGCAGGATCTGTTAAACTAAATTTCAGATTTCCAAAAATAGACTTGCGTTATTTACCGCGTCGCGTTATCTACCGCTTTGCGCTAATTATCGCTTATCGTGACTTGAGCTACGTGGGCGTAACCGGACGCTACGTTGCGTAATGAACGCTGCGTGCGTCGGCCTTTGGATTGCGTACGCTAGTCTTTGTTAGAGACACGTGTACGCAAAACAAAGATCCACCGTAACACAATATACTTTTATCAATGTAAACGATCCCTGATCATCTACCGCGTACCCCACTGGCTTTGCCTTATCTCCCAGGCAAACCTGTGTGTTTGTCTTACACTTTTAACTATTACCTCTATTCTTAAACTATGAAATAACAGCAAGTCTCTTTTAGCACTTTTCTTTCAACTATAAAACTGGCAAACAGGATAGTGATATACGAAAAATGAAATACATAGATGGAAAAGAAATGCAGATATATATATGTATGCGTGCGTATATACGCAAGACAGAAGAAAAATAAACAGTTTTAAAAAAAACACAAGCGTTTTGTTCTTACTTCCGGTTCCCGGATTCCTTCAGCACTCTTTATCTAAGTGAAGCAGACGCTTATCCCGTCAGCACTGCGAGACAACCTCCCACCCTTTGCTGGGGGATAATGTCTGCTGATCTACCTAGTGCAGATATGTGAAGGACTGGACGGCCCCCAATTGACAATGTTAAATTCCTTTGTCGTATAAACAACCCTTAATGAAGTCTAAGAACACTGTACGCTGTTTACTTAAGAAGTACCGTAAGGGTACACTAGTTGCGTAACGATCGCTTAGCCGTAGGCGAGACGCTCAAGCGTCACGTTCGCTCACGGCCCAGTGATCACAGGACAGCACGTTATTGGTGATGACTAGAGTAATGATTCGCTATGGCGTAGCAGACGCTCGAGACCACGAGGAGATCACCAGCGGCGCAGACGCTCACAACGCTATACCTTTATGTCTAAACCTGTTATTAATGAAATACACAGAATACCTTAATGTGAATACAGGGTGTAAGTGCAACCTTGTGTAACCTGACTAACTACAAAGCTGCTTGAGCGTCACCGACGCTCAAGTGAACACTTAAAACTATAGGAAATACACAGATACTGGTTTAGGGTCCAAAGCCTATTATCTGTATTATGACTATTATACTTGCAAAAAGAATCACAGTACAAATGATACACTACAATATAACAGAGACTTCCTAACCAAATAACTATACAAGAAATACAATACAATACCAATCTAATACAATACAATACAATACTAATCAAGGGAAAATACGAGAGAAAGTGAGGAGAGAGAGAGAGAGAGAGAGAGAGATATGAGAGAAATGGCTCACAGAAAGACAATGATTACGGAGAGAAACTTACGCACAAGGGTAACGATCGCAAGCGCTTCTGGACTGCCAGCTTCCCGATTATCAGCAATGAGAACCGTTTGATGAGAAGTGCCAGCTGGATGCCACAGGCCCGTCTTTTATGCTACTCACACAATGCAATCCAATGGTCCCTACAATCTCATTGTCCATTGGACGCAGGAATTCGGCTTCGCATTATAACAAAGGTCATAGGTTGATTCATACAGGTGGGCTGTGTTGTATCAGTGGCCTTGTTTATGCAACACAATGGGTGATGACCAACACATTCCTGTCTTCTGGAGAGCTATTGTTTGACGAATACAAAACAGAATCCTGTCTGGGTTTTGTTCTATATTCATGATGTCCACTTTCAGTTGAGACAATGACATCTCAGCCCTCATTCTCCTGGATACAAACCCTAATCCATTCGAAAACACAGGTGTTGGCCCTCCTCATTGAGTCTCAAAGTTCAGTGTAATTAAAGACTATTGTACTCCGTCTGCGGGAAAGATACTGATTTGGAGTACAATTGATCTTCAATTACTATTCCGGTGCTTACCTTATGCATGTAAAGTTATGAGGCCCTCCCAACATGCAAACTATTGTTTGGGGGATCTCTGAGGTCAAAGAGCCATTTGAGACCCACTGATACCTGTCTCCACTGTTCAGGTGCATGACTAAGTAAGAACAAATAATAATAAATGGACATAACTTCTTATGTCCATAACTATTCGCACGAGCGATTAATCCGCTCCAAACCAACACCGGAATATTGCTATTTAAATACTCTTCCGATGGGTACCAAACACCACTGTATGACTCCTGTTAGACCCTTCGCACAATACAAAGAGGGATCCCTCCGTTCAGGGACATTCTATATTAACCAAACTTTCAGAATCTATCAAAGGGACCATGATCTATAAAATACATTATTTATAAAAATGTGTAACGAATGAGTCGCACGCTACGACTACATACTCTTTACCGTAAATACGCATACCGAGTGCGAGCGAGTGCACACAGTAGCGGGTATGCGCCTTCATGGGAAAGCGCACGCATGCGCAGCGCGTACCAGGGTGAGGTGCAAATATGGCAATGTGTATAGAAACATTTTTCTGACTTTGACAGTTGTACAAAATGACGTGCGACTGGTTTATCCGACCCACCCGTTTTCAATGCCAATCTGATATTGGATCGATGGTTTGAGATCCGTTCACGAAATGATCTTATTGTTTTGCCCACATATACTAGTGAGCATGGACATATCAAAATATATACCACATAATCAGAAGTGCACGTTAGACGGTGTTGTATAGGTATCCGTCGACCATCGTGTGGGTGTGGGAAACTGTTGCCAGTCAGCATACTTTTGCACGTAGTGCAATTAGGGCACTTATAACAACCCAGTTTCTTTGAGGGTAGCCAATTATCTACTTCTTTGCCAACTGATTGGTCAGGACGCATAAGCATGTTTCGCAGATTTGGTCCCCGTCTGTATGCAATCAATGGTTGTTTTGGAAGAACATCTTTGAGTACACCATCCGTACCCACTATATCCCAATTCCTCTTAATGGCGGATCGCGTAGCAAAGCTACCAGTATCATATGTGGTTAGAAACACAAACGGTTTTTCGGTACTCTCTGCTAGGCTCTTTCTGTTTTTATTTTTATCAACCCTGAGTCGCTGCTCAGCTGTCTTCAAACAACGTTCAATAATTTCAGGGTGATATCCCCGATCAAGGAATCGATGTTGCATATCTCTAAGTTGGTCCTCTAAGATCTTTGAGTCCGAATTATTTCTCATAACTCTAATGAACTGGGAAATAGGTAGACTTTCTTTAAGGGGTCTTGGGTGGTAGCTGCTATAGTGTAATAATGTGTTCCGGTCTGTAGCCTTCCTGTACAATTTAAATCCATAACCCCCATCTGTGGCAAACACAGTCACATCCAAAAAATTAATTGACCTATGACTACACTCCATCGTAAACCTAATTGGTGTATCAAGTTGATTTAAATACGATACCATATTTTCCAAGGCAGTTTTATCTCCAGACCACAAGATAAATATATCATCTATAAATCGCTTGTAATAACCGATACTACCCCCAAACATCGGCAATATGTGTTGTTGTTCATACTCGTCCATATACAAATTTGCATATGACGGGGCTATGTTACTTCCCATCGCGGTCCCAGATGTCTGGAGGTAGTATCGGTCACCAAATTTGAAGTAATTACACGTAAGTGTCATATCAAGTAATTCCAGCAGGAATTCAACAGGTGGGTGCTGCTGTTGGTTCAGTCTTAGTGCTCTTCTCACAGCAGCCATCCCCTCTTGATGAGGTATGACTGTGTAAAGAGAGGACACATCCAAAGTCACAAGTAACCAATTTTCATCATAAGCTTTTATCGCTTTTAACCCATTAATGAAATCATTAGTGTCCTTAATATAGCTTTTTATTTTCTTAACACATGGTTGGAGATGGGTATCCAGGTAACGTGCAACAGGTTGAAATAATGATCCCCGGGCAGAAATGATAGGTCTGCCCGGGGGAGCATCAATGCATTTATGTACCTTCGGCAAGGTGTATAGAATGGGACATATAGGAAATTCTGTACGCATAAAAGATGATACAGTCTCACTAATAACGCCCATACCCAACGCCATATCCACTGTCATATCCAATTTCTTTTTAAATAATGGCATAGGATCACCATCCAGTATTCTATAGGTGCATTCATCACCAAGCTGACGTAGGATCTCTTTATTATATGCTATTGTATCCTGAAGCACAACAGCCCCACCCTTGTCTGCTGGACGTATAGTGATAGTGGGATTATCTTTCAGCTGCCTTAGGGCCATCCTCTCTCCTTTGCTAAGATTGGCTACCCTCAAAGAAACTGGGTTGTTATAAGTGCCCTAATTGCACTACGTGCAGAAGTATGCTGACTGGCAACAGTTTCCCACACCCACACGATGGTCGACGGATACCTATACAACACCGTCTAACGTGCACTTCTGATTATGTGGTATATATTTTGATATGTCCATGCTCACTAGTATATGTGGGCAAAACAATAAGATCATTTCGTGAACGGATCTCAAACCATCGATCCAATATCAGATTGGCATTGAAAACGGGTGGGTCGGATAAACCAGTCTCACGTCATTTTGTACAACATCAACACCAGTTGACTGCGTTACGTTATATGGTTATAGACAGGATACCACCACTATCGAGGGGTGGTGATCGTGCCAAGATCCTTCTACGCCGAGAGGCATATTGGATACACAAACTAGAGACTGTTTATCCCAAGGGATTGAATGAATCAGTACATTTCAATATTTTTCTATAAAAAGAAAGGACTGACATGTTGGTAGATTTCTAAGTCCCGTCACAATGATTAGGATTTTTTCTGATTTTTGATTTTTTTTATATATATATATATATTTTATATATATATATATATATATATATATTATTTTTATTTTATTTTGAATGTGTTCCGGTCTGTACTAGTCTTGTCTGTGCAGGGTCCATAATATTGTTAAACTCTATTTTTTGCATTATATATGTATATGTGTTATGTATTGTTAATATGTTTGTCTCGATGTGATGCACGATGCTCTTTATTCTCTAGCCATTTTTATCTATGTATTATCAGATTCCTTCGTGTCCATTGCTTGTCATATGGGGATATAAAAGGATTACCCCATATGTATATAATGTTCCCACTACATGTGCAAAAATGACGGGTATAGGCACATTTGAGTGTTGCCTAGGTAACTAAGTTGCCAGGCAACGCCTTTGTTATACACTGAAATAATATGTGATGACGCTGATGTCTCACGAGATTACGGACGATGCGCGTGATGACGCGCATGACGCTGAGTATCGTAGTGACTGGCTGCTTGTGGGCACCACATGTCGAGATCATGTGGTTGCGGTCCAAGCATGATGTAGCTGCTTCCGCTTCCGCCGGCGTGCGGTTCAGCTGGATTGGCGGACGGAGCGGGAATAAGTGAATGTTCCTTCAAGTACTTGAATATACGGGACGGATAACACACTAACCGTGTGGGGACAAGAAGGGATCTGATTAGGTAAGACTATTATAATATGTTTGTATGTATATGTCCATGTCATCTATGTTCCATGTCTGTTTTTATTAGAGCATAATTAAGGTGATGGCTATATATAGATAGGTCATGTTGGTGTCAGTTAAACCTTGAAGAAGGTCCAGATAGGACCGAAACGTCGGTGTGTGATGTTGTACCTGATGTCTGAATAAAAACCCTGCTGGCTCTAATAACAGTCTGGTGAGTGCACTCTATACAAGACTTATATATTCATGGAAAAAGGTAGATGCCTTGCTCTAATGGAATTTGAGTGACACCCCAGCATTTTTCACATTTCAACTGTGAGTGCAGACAACCTTGGTTTGTTGTATATATATATATATATATATATTAAATAATACAAATATTAATAGTTGCAATCAGTTGGGTTAGAAAAAAAGAAAACGTTATATTGAAAACAACAATATATATTATGTACAATTATGAACTAGAAACTACCAGACAAACACCTGTGGATGACAAATCTTTGTAAACGCAACTTTATTTTCTGTTTTCACTTCTTGATTTTATTTCTATTTCACTTTTGAGCATAAATATTGTTTTAAATATAATCTAATTTTTAAATAAACATCAATAAAAATTCTATCTCAATTATATCACCACCCAGTTTTCATTATCTTATTATTGTGTGCTAAAAAAAAGTTTCCAGTAAATGATATCAAATTCCAGGGCAGACTTGGAATCAGTGTGAAAGCATTCAACATGGATTTATATGGTTTTTTTTGCATTTTCAATTTTCAATTAACAGGTTTTATTAACAGAATAATAGTGCATGCAGTAGGAGACTAGTTGTATAATTAATGCTCAGAACACACTTGTACAATATATTTGAAATCACAACCCATTAATGCAATATCTCTGGAGTGTGTACATACATTTTAGCATGTTTTATCAGATGAAAACCAATCACATCATAAGATCATGTAAGCAGTTTAATTTTCAGAAGATTCAAAGTGTGATATCAGAACATGTAGCCACTGCCAACCATTCTGCCTGACTGCTCTGTCTACAGGGCCACCATCATGGGTGGACTACCTGTACAGACAAGAGTAAACCAGGCCAGCTCATACCATACCTGACAGCTGCTGTTGATGCAACTTGTGAAAGAGGCTCCGACTGGTCCTCTGCCTGCCCAGCTTCCCAGGAAAGTGATGGAGGGCCCGGGGCCTACCGTCTGCCAGCTTAATTCTGCCCTCTCTTCCATTTCCAGCCCACCCTGTGTCCTGCCATGTGAAGCATGGATTCCGTTTGATATCTGCACTGCCGCACAGCCCTGGCTTCTGACCCACACATCAAGATAGGACTGAGGGTCTGTCTGTGGTCATGGAAAGTCATGGACATACATCTCCTCCAACACTGACATCTCCTCCAACATGGAGCCCCTGCCAATCCTTATAACAGGATCATGTCTATCCTGGTGAGGATACCATTATAGTAGTGTTTCTTACTACTGAGAGGGGAATGGGGATCACTGAGAGACATATGGGAATGAGGAGGTCACTGAGTGACAAAGAGGAATGTCACTGAGAGAGAGAAATGAGTGTTGGGGGTAATTGAGAGCCAGAGAGGAATGTAGGGATCAATGAGAAACTGGAAAATGTGAAACAGAGTAGGGTGTGTGGGAGGATCACAGAGACAGATGGAAATATGACTATGGGGAGAGCATGAGTCTATTCTGGGGTCACTGCATATTTTGTCCGCCCTGGGCCTTGCAATTTCTGATGGCAGCACTTTCTCCCTATACTGCTGCTGTCCATTTATCAGACATGTAAGACAGATGGGGGATCAAATATTACAAGTTTATACAATTATGTAAGTGGGTATCAGCACGTGGTTTGGAAATCCAATCATAATTGAAATAAAAAGTAATCCACATGCCAATATATGCCTATTACACTCCCATAACAAGCCCACGATCACCCCTCTTTTGCAAAGACTGTGCATCATCTCCAAGGCTCCAACCTAACTCACCAATGGATAATAGAAGCCAACTCACGTTATAGCGATGTTGGACCTGATTCTGAGTTGGGAATAAAGCAAAAAGAACAAGTATCTGTGAAACCAGAAAAATCATGTTGCAATGCAATTGGTGCAAATAATATATTTTTTTGCATGTAGGGTACTGTCTGCTTCTGCATGTCCCCAAAAATGCTGACAGCTTTATTATAACACTTCCTTTTAGATCTGAGTTTGGACACTCCCCACTCAACTCTACCTCTCACTGAACAACATCAATATGCCCCTCCTGCAGCTCAGCATTGTTTCCCAAGGTGCACAGATACTTGTTATATTTTGCTTTACTCCAACCTCAGAATCTGCTCCATTATACACAAATCCCATTGCACTGTTTTTAACTTTAAGGATATCTTCTGGGGTGTTCATGCAGTTTGTCAGTTATTGCTCTTAACATCCTTTCTCTCTACCTCAGAAACAGAGCCTCCTGTATATTTGTGGACATATCAGTGCCTTATGCCATCACTATGCTACTTACTTACATGATATAATCTAGTACAGATTTGAATACATTTATACTTATTACAATAAAATATATTATGATGCATCTGCGTTTCTTTAATGAATGTTTAGATAACAAAAAACTAAGTATATGTTGTTACTGCATGTAATTCTTTATAATTTGTTCTTTTCCAGCATCATTTTTCTGGAGTTCAGTTCAGGTTTTCTAAGCAGAATATACAGCTTTGGGATTAATATACAGCCCAGAACTCCAGCACATGATGTCAGAATGGCGAATATTTCCACAGCCACCGCATATTTCCCTTTGGTGCTCATATAGGCCGGGATCATTGCAATCCAGACACTGCAGAACACCAGCATGCTGAAGGTGATGTACTTGGCCTCATTGAAGCTGTCCGGTAATGTCCTCACCATGAAAGCCAGAACAAAGCTCACAGCTGCCAGGACCCCCATGTAACCCAACATAGAGTAAAACCCAATCACTGACCCCTCATTACACTGAATGATGATCATTCCCTGATAATATTGATGGTCATAAACCTGGTATGGAGGAGAACTGGTAGCAACACGTGGTCCTTTGGGCCATAACCACAAATTCATCCATGCACACAATGAGATCATATGGATCGTGTGTACACACATAGTGCACCTTCACACGCATGGGCACACAAATCATAGCAAAAAATGCCACAATTAGCATCTGCAACAGGTAAGGTGAATGGCGACAGTTCTGTAGTTCAAACTGTCAACAGGAGCCAGGTATTGGCAACATCTTAAATGTTATCATGCAAAATGCTGATAATCTGAGGTTGCTTGAAGGGTTAGGTTTAGGCTATGGGGGGGGGGGGGTTAGGGTAAGACTGTGGGGATGGGGGACATTAGGGTTAGACAACAGAGTAAGGGTTAGGAATTAAGTTTTGGAAAAGGGGGAGAAATACTCAAGATTGCTGCTGCATCACAGGTCTGCACCAGAACTCACTTTCAAAGCTCCACAGAGACTCATAAGAAGATGCTGAAGTTAAGGATGCTACTGGGAGAAGGTATGAAATAACTAGACCATAGAGGGATTACTGTCAATAGTTTAACAAGCAACATACTGTAACATCCTGGTAGGCATGATGAATGTTGACAGGTCAACTGTGTAGACTTAATGACTAACAACATGATAACTGTTGAAATGTCATACCACATCGGTGCATGAGACAAGACAGTACACAGGAGAGCATTCTAATAATCATCATCATCATTAATATTATATCAATATATATATATATATAGTGCTTTTCTCCCATAGGATTCGAAGTCGCTTTACAGATATCTATAAAATGGTACAAGTAATTGGTATTACAGACAACTGAAAACCACACAAAAATAATTAAAAACAATTAAAAACCTAGAAAGCACAATTAACATATTGCTGGGTTGGTGGAGACATTTTGGGTAATAACTTTAATGGGTTATAGCATTTATTTCACCCACAAAATACACCAGATGAGGAGGCACTATCCATCTTGGGCGCACTATGTAGGATTATATCGGGTGGAATAGGTTACTCCTAGAAGAGATGACACAAAATAGGTGATTGCAGTGTTCTAACGGGTCCATGTAATTTCCATCCCATCCACTAGCATACCAGTTGAGGCCTCCATGTTGGGAGCACTATGATGGTTACATTGTGGGAGATAAGTCATACAAAGGCCCAAGGCAAACAGGAAAACTGACTAGTGAGTGGCAGTAAGATATACCCTGTATTAATAAATCCACATATAGTATCCTGCCCAAGTGTGAAGTACTTCAGTGGAGGTACAGTATATCATACAGGCATAATATACAATTAGGAAAAGTATATGATAAAAAGCAGGGTGAGTGTGCAGTGTGGAGCTGAGGATGGGAGATCTGTGAGCATGGTACCTCCCCAGCCCCACCATATGTTGAAGTTGTCCTGTAACATGAATCCCAAAAATATGGACAAATTATAATCAAGGGGAATAATTATTAGCTGTCAATCTTAGCTAATAATGATCCTGGTCTGGCTTTTCTATTATGGGGCAGTACGGATGGTGTAATGGTTAGCATTACTGCCTCACAGCACTGAGGTCATGGGTTAAATTCCTACAATGACCCTAACTGTGTGGAGTTTGTATATTCTCCCCATACTTACGTGGGTTTCCTCCGGGTACTCCGGTTTCCTCCCACAATCCAAAAATATACTGGTAGGTTAATTGGTTCCCAACAAAACAAACCCTAATGTGAATGTGTGTGCGTGTACATGTGGTATGAAATATAGATTGTAAGTTCCACTGGTGCAGGGACTGATGTGAATGGCCAAATATTCTATGTAAAGTGCTACGGAATATGTGTGCGCTATATAAATAACTGGTAATAAATAAATAATAAATAAATATTAAGTGTAAGAGCCGAGTCAAATAATTGAAACTTCACATGACATGATGTAGGCACCAGGAGGGTGAGAGAGATGTTCAATCAGTCTGTGTTTACCTGGTTCGGTATTGGGCATAACACCCACTGGAGAAAGGACTGGGTTTGCTTAAAGGAGGGGGGAGGTATAGCCATTTGACCCAGCTCAACCTGATTTTTCAACTTTTTTGAGTTACGCATGTGCAGATCATCAGCTAAAAATTTTAGGCATTTTAGATAAACCATCCCCACACAAACTGGAAAATAAAAGCTGTTTTTAAAAACCTAGCCACAGAATTTTAGCATGGGCCCTATAGGGATATATACTTATACAACCTCATATTTAGTGGACCTAAGGATCCCAGAGTTGGAAGCATCAATGGTGTTTGGCAAGACAGCTGGAGCCATTGAAAACATAGGAGTTTGTGACCATCTGCCAGGGTTCCTACTGTAAGTACGGTCGTGACCCTCTGGGGTCCTAAGTACGAGGCTGGTATGTAATGGAGTTGGTACTGAAAATTTGCTTCAAAGCAAATAGACACAAAGACAACAAACTGGAGCGGTACACATGAGTATAGCACTGGTTAGTGTTTAGGCTATAATGCTAAAATAAGGTAGTAAAGCCTGTTCTCTGGTACAGGAGAATGTCCATGAACTTCCGTTAAAAGGTGGAAATTCAAAGTTGAAGCAAAAGATAACATCACATTTAGGCACGCCTAGGCGTTTACATGTTTAAAAAGGGTGTCATGTATATCCCTATGGGATCCATGCCTGGCTGATACCACCATAATGGTGAAGTCAGTCCTGAGAGAATGTTACTGAAGCTGGCACCAGGTACCCCCCACCCTCATCCTTGCTGCGGCTTTTGGAGACCAGCATTGTCAGACACGGTAAGTGAGCACTGGGTCCTGGTGTGCTGTGAAACAATGTATGCATGCCATGAAGCTTCCCTAGTAATAGAGTGAATTAATTGCAGATACTCCATAACATTCAAGCTTTAGCTCTCCATGCTAGAAGAGTGACATTTATGAAGTCTGTTAAGTCTAACCCTCTTTGTCCCTTTTACAACAGATCTCTTTGTCCCTGACCTTTAAAAGGAGGAACACACTTTTTGACTTCTATCATGGCCTGAGGTAGTCCCAGCTGTACCAGAAAGACCTATGTGATGATCTTGCCCATAGACATTAGTAGGCTCAACTGTTACCATCTTTTTAATTAGTCACTGGCTTGCATAGCCTGTGGAAAGAGCACTAAGAGAGACAAATTCGTAGCATCCAACACATTCCCAGGGAGTACAACAGATGATGGAGCAGTCAAGAAACCTATTTGATCCAAATTATAAGCCCCCAATACAATCAACAGCTGACCAATGCCAGAGCAGGACCAGGAGGGTTAAAGTTACAGAACCACCATGGACTAGAGCAACCACCTGTTATTTATGCCATTGAGGGAATACCAACTCAAACTGTGTCATAACCTGCCTTGGTACTATCCATGAACATTGTTACCTTGCCAACTCAGCATGCAGTACTGTGGAAAGCATGCTGGCATCTCCAAGTGAAGGCTCCATGTAGCATGGTCCCCCAATGGGTCAACATCTCTATTGAAAATGTGCATTGTCCCTTGTGAAATTAAGTGCACAAAGAGCCCACTGCAGCATTGATAGGACTCTAGGCATGCACCTCTGGGGAACTGGAACCATTCTGCTGTTACACAGAAGCTGACTGTTCATGCAAACAGCCGCTAGGAGGAACACAGGGACCACACTGGGGTTCCACAATAGCAATTGCCAAATCTCAAAGAGAAGGATTGGCAATGGTGTCAGCTAGGGGGTGCGCACATGCCACTGCCTATGAGTGACTGGATAAGGCAGCATTTGCAGAGGAACCACAATGGGGCCTGGGAAAGCTGAAACTGGAGTAAAGAATTTCCCTTGTGTTAGTGGAAGCAAAACCGTCCAGAAGGCTGGTCATTCTATGGAGGCGGGGTGTGGCAACAAGTATATAATCACAAGAAATAAAGAAAATATAATACAGGAGAGGGAATGGAAAATATAGAAAAGATTAGGACAATAGATTAGAAGAATAGAGAAGGAAATAGAGAAATAGAAAAGGACAGAATGAAAAAGCAAAATAACACTAGTAAAACACAGGAAAAAATATGGTAGATTTTCCTGAGTAAATGGACAAAAACAACTAAGAACCCAAAACTTCTAACCCTACATGATTCTTTAGGACTACTAGTAGATATTTAAGGGGAAAATACAACAAATCTGAAGGGGTATACTTGGGATCACACCTTGTGACATATCTTAGTTCATGTTAACTCTAAAACCATCAGTCCCTTTACTCGTGAATTTTATTTTCTTTGAATACAAGTTTTTATTACATTACATGTGAAACATCTCACCTAATTTTTTATCAAATAAATGTGAACAGCATATTTCAAAGTTCCTTTGACCATCCCTCATTCCTACATCACAAATGCACCTTTAAGGGAATTGTTTTCTGTTGCACCTTAAGCTGGGCATATTGTACATCTTAATACCTGTCCAACCAATTTCATGGTTGGAACGAAAATATAGTAATGGATGGGAACATATGAGAATTGACTATTTGCTCTCAAACATCGGAAAGCAGACAAATTTGTTGTTCAGACGAACTGGTTAAATCCAACGGATTTAACCAATTTGTCTAAACAACCATTTTTGTCAATTTTAAAGTGTTTGGGAGGAAATATTCGATTGTCATCTGCTCCCATTCATTAACAGATGTCTGTTCCAACCAGCAAAATTGGTTGGTTGGTTGGACAGATTATCTTAAAGTGTATGGTCTACTTAAGGTGTACTGAACAAGGTTTTACAGGACTTTTCATGCATGTGCAGCAGGAAGAAAAATGCTGAACTTCTGGAACATTGCCATTGTGGATATCTTGAAGAGTGGTAGGATAAAAAGAGAGTAGATACTTCTATAAAGGTGGGGTCAACTTAAATAAAATATATGGCAAGGTGCTTGGAATGAATTGGGTAGGTTTTACTCACCTATCATCATACCCACCTATCATCATAATTAATGGACCCATTACACATGTGGAAATTCTAGTTTCCACATACTTTTTGTAACGGTCCCATTCACTATTATGGGCCTGATGGGGCCATCTAGTATTCAGCAAACTCAGAAAACTGAAAACTTTAGAGTTTGCTTGTGGGGATCAATGCTAACTTCAGGTGGTGCTGGATCCTGGTGTCCCACTTCTTCCTATGGGAAGTATGTTTTGGATTGTGAAGATCCCTCCTGCCACCATCACAAAGAATCCTCAGGTAATACATGTTCAGTCAGCCAGCACCACCATGAGAAGTAACAGTGCTACTGTGGTATCAGTGTTAGGGTTCTGCTGTGTTTTGGGCTAGCTATGCCCACACCAGAGCAATGTCGATTTGTCCTGGTATTTACATATCCACCTTAACAACTCAAGTAGGAGACTGTGTTATCCAGGCTGTGTAGCCCCTGATGAAAAATACGGAAGTAAAACTTGTAAATCTTGTCCTTCCAGTGGGAAGTAAATTCATGTTTAGTGATAGTTCCTAGAAGGAGGACTAAACAGTGAAGATAAAAAGTTGCTGTATTTAAGGGGGTAGAAGCCTGCATAAAATAAATGTTATATGTTTTTAGTGGTTAATCTTTTTGGGGTCCATTATGGGTTATGTTTTCTGTTTAAGCACCTTCTTATTTATTTGCACTATTGCATTTAATTATTGTGGAAAACTAACGGGATTGACCACATTATTAGCACTTTGCCTGTAGTTTTAAAGAGGGTTTTTTTTCTATTAAATATCGATTACTCATCCTGGACAGAAAACAGATCTTACATATGATATAAGCAGGTGATAATATAAACTTCAACAATAAAATATAGATTTTATTTTTAAAACTGATGCTGCAAATATTATGGTTGTTTGTTCCTCTGCAGCTGTAGCTCGGAGTCTATATCAGTCCCAGATAGTGTATATAAGCTGCTGGGGGCTGTATACCTCCCCTGTACTGAGGATCTGCTGAGCTGCCAGTGACACTACACAATGAGAAGATTTGGTTTGTATGATGGATTTATCTCTCATGTTCTCTGGCTGTTATATGTGGCTGGTACTACAGGTAACATGTATAACGCAGGACTCAGCCAGTCAGTGTCACCTTGCTGCGCAAAAGGCTGGGTTTGAGTATAAATATTACCAAGATGGAGACATCATTATCGGAGGACTAATATCTGCTCATTCTAGAACTTTACATTACAACAAAGCTAAAGACAAATTTACATTATTCACTATGTGCACATAATAAGTATTTCTTCATATTCTGATTTGTTTTATGGAAATTAAATTTCAGTATGTGTACAGTATAGGAAGTATATATTATTCTCTGTATTCAGAATACAGACCATGTGTTTTGCTTTCCATGAAAAAGTTGTTACTATTCAGTAAATTATAAAAGTGACAGCAGAAAAGAGAAATGCCGCAGTTATGCCTTACTGGTGAGATAATGCAGGCTAGCGGGCAGCTGATATTGTATAATCACAGAAAGCCTAGAGATTGGGAACAATGTATTAGTATATGTAGCCAGGGGTGAATTGGCAATGAAAGTGCAGCACAAGAGGTATAACATACCGTGTAGCCATGGCAGCATCACTGGATGGCAGAATGAATGGGGACAATGCAGTGTAATTTGCGTGGACTGTCTGTCATGTGGGGGTGAGGCCATATGTCATCAAACAAAACAAGCCTTGGGAATCTTCCCTGCAGGACCTGTGGCCATTCTGCCTCTGTATGTAAACAACAGCTTTCACAGAGTAACTTTCAATTGCAATGTGTCCATAGAAACAATTAAGGGAGAGTGCATGACTTAGCATACAATGTGCAATCGCACAAGCCATATAGTACACACAATCCCTTTTATGTCCACACTCCTACAAGATCTCCCTAATGAGGCTGCCAGACGTCAGCGATGGGGGATCTCCTAGTCCTGTAGCACTAAGCAGTAGGTGTTCTCACACTGGCAGGGACATCCTGTATGGCTAGGCTTGCCATAATACACCTGTAATCCGGGGCACCTATGGGTTACACAGGTTCAGTGGCTGATTAATACCATGTGACATGTAAGCTTGAATTTAGCCAGCCACAGAACCTGTGTAATACATGAGTGTCCTGGATTATAGGGATATCATGCTGAGCCTATGTAAGGTAACACTTGCTGTATTCCAGGACAGGGAGAATCCAGACACCAGTAAAGCCTGATGATGAAAGCAGGAGTCTTACTACATAGGACAGCTGATGAGGATGTTTCACCTGATCTCCTCAATGTATCATCCTGGGTGGCTGTGACTATTATACAGTTTCTATATACTGTATAGTTTCAAAACTGAACATAAGAAATAATATAATGAAATTAGATATATATTTATTACATGTAGCACATTCTAACATCTTGCAGCGTTAACCTTGAGGAGTACAGAAACATCCTGGCATTTCTTTTTGCTGTTGATGAGATTAACAAGGACCCCGATCTGCTCCCCAATGTGACTCTGGGGTATCACATATATAACACTTGTGGGGATCCAAAGAGCTCAATGGGATATGTCCTGCAGATAATGTCTGGAGAAGTGACGGAGGCTCCTAATTACTCATGTATGGAACACGGGGAAGTAGCTGGATTTGTTGGTGATTCTGGTTTCCATACAAGTCATGCGATGGCGCAGTTACTGAGCCTGTACCAGTACCCACAGGTAAGTGGCCTCCCTGGATTGTCACTATGCTCAGACATGGCGCATTCAGTCACAATGCAATGAACTGAGTCACCGTTGGGTTAAATACTGGTGTTCATCCACCAGGTGTCACTTTTCAAAACCACCATTGCGCATGTGTGAAGTCTCCATGATGTTTGTCATTTATGAACTACAGTACTTTTTTTTAATGCTATTTTATTTTCATCTCAAATACACTGAACACTATAAAGTAACATGTTATATTATGGTGGATATACTGTAATGGATGTTTAACAAGCCTTACCAGGATAACAGTTGTTTTATTACACACTGCAATTTTGCTGTCCTCGTTCTGGTGCACTCTTGATCACTTATGATATACTGTATATTTTACATCACAAATCTCATTTATTTGCACACCATGACTTGTGCTGTGTTCTATAACTTTGCAATTTTGTGGCGGCAGTGATGCAATAATACCATTCTTACACAGTTCTGTACATGGGGGGTCATTCCGAGTTGTTCGCTCGGTATTTTTTTTTTCGCAACGGAGCGATTAGTTGCTAATGCGCATGCGCAATGTCCGCAGTGCGACTGCGCCAAGTAAATTTGCTATGCAGTTAGTTATTTTACTCACGGCATTACAAGGTTTTTTCTTTGTTCTGGTGATCGTAATGTGATTGACAGGAAGTGGGTGTTTCTGGGTGGAAACTGGCCGTTTTATGGGTGTGTGCGAAAAAACGCTACCGTTTCTGGGAAAAACGCGGGAGTGGCTGGAGAAACGGAGGAGTGTCTGGGCGAACGCTGGGTGTGTTTGTGACGTCAAACCAGGAACAAAACTGACTGAACTGATCGCAGATGCCGAGTAAGTCTGGAGCTACTCAGAAACTGCTCTGAAGTGTCTATTTGCAATTCTGCTAATCTTTCGTTCGCAATTTTGATAAGCTAAGATTCACTCCCAGTAGGCGGCGGCTTAGCGTGTGCAAAGCTGCTAAAAGCAGCTTGCAAGCGAACAACTCGGAATGACCCCCATGGTTGGGGCACTCATGATCAGTCACAGTAACCACAGTGCCAGTAAAAGCACAGAATTTTTGTTTTTATTTGTGCTGACTGCATACGTCTCTGACCCACTGAAAAGGACAAAGAACTGTATTGTATATCCATGTAAAAAGTAACATTCACAGTTTTTTTTACATTTTTTTCAAAACAAGCTCTTTCATGCTTTGTATACAGACTCAGGCATGCACACATATATACCAATCAGTTGTGAAAAAAGCTGTGGTTGCTACTTTTTACACAGATGTACAATACAAGTGTGGCTTTTCAAATGACAAGAGTCAGATGTCGCTCATTGTCACATGTAAATAAATAGCTCATGCTGGCTTTTGTCTGGGGAGGGGAACAGAGAAGGTGCATTCATTATTAAGGTATGTTAGCATTGTGCATGCACCACAAGATGCCTGGCGTTAGTGAGCCGTCAGTTCCAGGGCAGTACTGCTAGTATGTGCAAGCAGACTCTGTTGATTAAAATTATGTGGCATGTCTAAATTCAGTGTGAGACTGCAGTTGTATCTGCAGAGGAAATGCTACATTATAGTGTTTTCCTGGAAATCACTGTAACTTAGCCTTTTGTATGCAGATACAGGTGCACTCAGAAGCTGCTTGATGCATATAAGGCATTGCTGCTTCTGTGCGTCAGAGATGCACAATCAGTTCAATGCAAGGAAATATTTATCTGTGTTGTCATTCTTAGTTACAGTGTGTGATCACTTTATACAGTTATCATGTGGCCCAGTGTGCACTTGTAAGGCATGTTAGCATTGTGTGAGCACACTGCAGAAATTGATGATCCGCACTTGCTGAACAATGTGTTCTGCACAAATTGCATTATGTTATAAAATGAGACATACAGTATATCCAGCATAAAACTGATAACAGAGAAGTATTGTAAATTGTTTTTTAGAACATCTTGTCCTTTGCCGGAATCGAAACCTAGATCTGGGGCATGGTAAGCATCGGCGATACCACTATGCCTAGAGATCTATGGTGAATCCACTATGCCTAGAGATCTACAGAGACTGGTGACTGACACATGCAGTCACATAGTGATGTTGCTGACTGTATTTTTATTTTAGTGCTGTGTCCCTTCTCTATCTCTGATTGTAATGATTTTTATCTTTTAGAGAGCTGTGCAGAACTGTGAACTGTGCTTTTCTTTGTGAGTCGTAGATGCTGAGCAAATCCTTTTCTGTGTTCCCATTTCTCCTTACAGTAGGGATCATTTTATATGGTGCACCGGTGCAGTGTTCAGTTGTAAGTCACGTTGTCACTGGGTGCCTGCCATTCCAGTGATTTCATACTCCACCCTACAGTATCACTGTATTAAGAAAGAACTACTTTATTTACTGTGCCCTAGCCCACTTGTCAAGGCTTGCTACATTGTTTAGGATTATGTAGTGCACAGGTTCTCAAACTCGGTCCTCAGGACCCCACACAGTGCATGTTTTGCAGGTCTCCTCACAGAATCGCAAGTGAAATAATTAGCTCCACCTGCGGACCTTTTAAAATGGGTCAGTGAGTAATTAATACACCTGTGCACTTGCTGGGTTGCCTGCAAAACATGCACTGTGTGGGGTCCTGAGGACCGAGTTTGAGAACCCCTGATGTAGTGCGATATACATCCACTGCTATTCAGCACTGTACTGTAGTTTTCATAAGTGAAGCAATCGCCACCCAGTGGTGAAGCTGTGTATTGCATGCTGTGGATCCTCTAGTGCCTTATCACGCCTTACTTCACCAACCCGCACTATGTGTATGGCGTGACTAGGATGGATACATGGGCAGAAGCAGCAATGATGAGTGTGGCTACATTTGTAGTATACTAGTAGTAATTGTAGTTGGAAAATGCAGTGAGGTGGAGCTGCATATTAATGAAAATAAATTCTGCAAATATAATAGATGGACAGAATTCTAGTAATACTCCTCAAAAGTCTACGTTATCACTGTATGTGATAATGTAGGTCTGGAACAACTTAAGGCCATATTTGGCTGGTACTATGGAACTAATTCAGCATGGACATTCGAAATGCACATGCATGAGTGGTAATAGCGGCAGAAATTGCATACAGATCATAATCGAAATGAAGCCACTGACTGACAGGAAGCCAGTGTTTTTGGCCGTAAACCTGCCGTTTTCTGGGTGTGTCATAAAAAACACAGGCATGCCCAGTTTTTTGGGGGGAGGGTCTTTGACATCAGCGCAGACCACTTCCAGGCCATCTCAGATGCAGATTAGTGGCAGCCTCAGACCTACTCACATTTGCTGAGACGGCAAAAAATCTTCGATGTTCCGGAAATTGCAGTTGCATCTGCGAATGGATAGCGATCTGCAATGCATTCAAAAACTTGCAGAGGGCATTTTTTCTTCCTTACGTGGCAGTGCCTTTCTACTTGCAGACTACTGCAATTTCTCAGAATATCGATACAGGTCCTATATGCAATAAACGGCAAGATCACATGCAGATCAAAAAAAGCATTCTGTGGAACAATTTTGGAAATTGGAATGTGCTGTTTTTTAATCATCAGGAGCCAGACATGTGCACTGTACAAGGCTCTGTCCGGTAGTCAGTAAGATATGCAGATACCTGTAATGACCTCAGGCTTTGTTTTGTGCTTTCAGCGGTTGCTGGGAATACATCTTTAAGCTAATACCAAACTGACATAAAAATGGGAACTTTCAGCTATCAGAAAAAAACAAATGCAGGTCTGGTTTATAATGTCTATTCAGGGATGTAGCCAAAAGGTCAAACATGACAATGTCAACACTATGATGTTGACAGCTATGATGTCAATACTGTTATGTCAATAGATGTGACAAAAACTTCAGAATGTAGACAGGTAAAATGTGTAAAATGTCAGAATGTTATAGTTAGGCTGCAGGGCCGGTTCTTGCCTTTGTGGCGCCCCGGGCAAAAGATAGGGGCATGGCTTAATATGGGGGCGTGGTCAGTCATGCCCCCATTTGTAGCGCAGCTGAAAGGAAAACAAAACAAAACAAAAAGAGTATACTTACTAACCCTGCTCCTGATTCCAGACCTGCAGACCTCCGCCGGCGCCGCTCCTCTCCTCGGATCTATGGACGTCTCTTCCATAGCACAGCATAGACACTAGAGGTCAATTATGACCCCTAGCATCTGTGCCACAATGCTATATGGTGCGTGATGACGTCCTCGCGCACCGCACAGCAAAGGTCCTCTCCATGAAGGGAAACTAGATGCTTAGCGTCTGATTCCCTTCACAGCGGGGGACCAGCGCCACAAAGGGAAACTAGACGCGTAGCTTCTGGTTCCCTTCACAGCGGGGGGAGGGCACTGCTGGGGGGCACACTGCACAGTGGAAGATCTTGCCATGGTACGGCGCCCTCCGGATGGCGCCGGCACCCTCTGGAAGGCGGCGCCCCGGGCAAAAGTCCTGCTTGCCCGTGGCAAGATCCGCTACTGTTAGGCTTCACTTTGTATTGTAAGGGTTAGGCAGCAGGAGTGGGGGGTTATGGTTAGAGATAGGCTGCAGGCTGTATTGTTAGGCTGCAGGAGTGGGGGGTTAGGGTTAGAGAAAGGCTGCAGGCTGTATTGTTAGGGTTAGGCTGCAGGAGTGGGGGGTTAGGGTTAGACTGTATTGTTTGGGTTAGGCTGCAGGAGTGGGGAGGTTAGGGTTAGGCTGTATTGTTTGGGTTAGGCTGCAGGAGTGGGGAGGTTAGGGTTAGGCTGTAGGCTGTATTGTTAGGGAAAGGCTGCAGGAGTGGGGAGGTAAGGGTTAGGCTGTAGGCTGTA
The DNA here is from genome assembly GCF_028390025.1 of Pseudophryne corroboree. Lineage (NCBI taxonomy): Eukaryota > Metazoa > Chordata > Amphibia > Anura > Myobatrachidae > Pseudophryne > Pseudophryne corroboree. Next base: position 1,241,355,622 of record NC_086444.1, on the reverse strand, counting down.
TTGTTAGGGATATGATCGGGACTCACGGGTACGCTTATGACAAAAATTCAGTAGATTATTGATGCAAATTAAGTAGACACCTGCGGGAGCTACCGACTATAAATTTGTTTCTTTATCTTGTTCCAATATTGTTTTAATGTTTTTACATTTTTTTCATACCACGTGTTGGTAGCTTTTTATCATCCTTGAAAACTAATGCACTGTAGAATGATATAATGGAATTGACACATTGTTTATAGTTGTTTCTACATTTGTTACTTTTTTTCAACACTGTCCTTCAGGTATTTGTTACATATTGTATGACACACACTGCTGCACTCAATACCGCCTTCTTTTGTGTGATATAACATTCAGAGTTGCAGAATTGCCACCACTAATTTTTCAAAATCCCTTCATTGGTAATGATGGTAACAACTTGGTAATTATATTCCCTGTGTCTCATATATAATTATCTGGATACACATATATTTATTATCTTATGATAATTTTCATTATTAATTGCCACCTATTAATTTAGTTTCATTGCTATTTATTCTCTATCTTTTGTGATTCTTATTCTTTTTCACATCTTTTTATTATGAGAACTCTCATCAGTGATCCCAGAGTAGAAAAGGTATTTGTGCCTCTACTATCATACCACACTGTATATGCCCGAATCCGTCTGATCTTGGAAGCTAAACAGTGTTGGGCTTGGTCAGTACTTGGATGGGAGAACTCCTTGGAAGACCCAGTTTAGTAGATCTTCAAGCCATTGGCATGCTCTGTGCCTAACGCTGACAGCAGATTCACAACTTTTCTGTAACATTGGGTACCTCTATTACCACATTCTTTATCCCTTCTTGTCTAAATGTGATAAGTCCGAATTGTCATACAATTTGAGTATCAACTTATTGCAGGTGTCTACTTAATTTGTATCAATAATATACTGAATTTTTGTCATAAGCGTACCCGTGAGTCCCGGTCATATCAACCCAATTTGGGTCATTACTGATTTTCCTTCAGCTGGTCCCTATAACATGGATGTATCCTGAATATCCTAAAGAAAAGACCAGTGATGTTAAGATTTTAACCTTTCTGTAAATGTTTATTTGTTTATGTGTTTCTTTAGGATACACCAAGTGAACTAATTATTTTATACCATACCAATAAAACTCAATATGTTTCAATATTCTAACTATTCAGTCTTTTTCTAACAAATTCTAAGAGTGCACCCAGAAAAGAGTCTTCTCTCTCTTTGTTCTTTTGCTCAGTATAATTCTGACTCAGGGTGAACCACCAATAAAACACCCAAAAAGAGTAATTTTCTTATAATTGTTTAATTTTGGTTCCTCTCTATATACTGTATTCACATACAGTATATCTTTGATATTATATAGATAAGTGCGGTATCTCCCATACTTCTAGGTTAGGTTTAGGCTGTAGGCTGTATTGTTAGGGTTAGGCTGCAGGAGTGGGGAGGTTAGGGTAAGGCTGCATACTGTACAGTTAGGATTAGGATGCAGGAGTGTGGAGGTTAGAGTTAGGCTGCAGGAGCAGCCAGGTTAGGGTTAAGTTGCAGGCTGTATTGTTAGGGTTAGCCTGCAGGATTGGGGAGGTTAGAGTTAGGCTGCAGGAGTGGAGAGATTAGAGTTAGGCTGCAGGATGTATTGTTAGGACTAGTCTGCTGGAGTAGGGAGGTTAGAGGTAGGCTGCAGGCTGTATTGTCAGGGTTAGGGTGCAGGAGTGAGGAGGTTAGAGTTAGGCTGCAGGCTGTATTGTTAGGGTTAGTCTGCCGGAGTAGGGAGGTAGGCTACAGGCTGTATTGTCAGGGTTAGGCTGCAGGAGTGAGGAGGTTAGAGTTAGGCTGCAGGCTGTATTGTTAGGGTTAGTCTGCCAGAGTAGGGAGGTTAGAGGTAGGCTGCAGGCTGTATTGTCAGGGTTAGGCTGCAGGCTGTATTGTCAGGGTTAGGCTGCAGGCTGTATTGTCAGGGTTAGCCTGAAGGAGTGGGGAGGCTAGAGATAGGCTGTAGGAGAGGGGAGGTTAGGGTTAGGCTGCAGGCTGTATTGTTAGTGTTATGCTGCAGGACTGGGCATGTTAGGGTTAGGCGGCATACTGTACTGTCAGGGTTAGCCTGCAGGAGTGGGGAGGTTAGCGTTAGGCTGCCGTAGTAGGGAGGTTAGTGTTAGGCTGCAGGCTGTATTGTTAGGGTTAGCCTGCGTTAGTGGGCAGGTTAGGGTTAGGCTGCAGGCTGTATTGTCAGGGTTAGGCTGCAGGCTGTATTGTCAGGGTTAGGCTGCAGTAGTGGGGAGTTTAGGGTTAGGCTGAAGTAGTGGGGAGGTTATGATTAGGCTGCAGGCTGTATTGTCAGGGTTAGGCTGCAGGCTGTATTGTCAGGGTTAGGCTGAAGTAGTGGGGAGGTTAGGATTAGGCTGCAGGCTGTAATGTCAGGGTTAGGCTGCAGGCTGTATTGTTAGGGTTAGCCTGCATTAGTGGGCAGGTTAGGGTCAGGCTGCAGGCTGTATTGTCAGGGTTAGGCTTCAGGAGTGAGGAGGTTAGAGTTAGGCTGCAGGCTGTAATGTCAGGGTTAGGCTGCAGGCTGTATTGTCAGGGTTAGGCTGCAGTAGTGGGGAGTTTAGGGTTAGGCTGAAGTAGTGGGGAGGTTATGATTAGGCTGCAGGCTGTATTGTTAAGGTTAGGCTGCAGGAGTGGGGAGGTTAGAGTTAGGCTGCAGGCTGTATTGTCAGGGTTAGGCTGCAGGCTGTATTGTCAGGGTTAGGCTGCAGTAGTGGGGAGTTTATGGTTAGGCTGAAGTAGTGGGGAGGTTATGATTAGGCTGCAGGCTGTATTGTTAAGGTTAGGCTGCAGGAGTGGGGAGGTTAGAGTTAGGCTGCAGGCTGTATTGTCAGGGTTAGGCTGCAGGCTGTATTGTCAGGGTTAGGCTGAAGTAGTGGGGAGTTTAGGGTTAGGCTAAAGTAGTAGGGAGGTTAGAGTTAGGCTGCATGCTGTATTGTTAAGGTTAGGCTGCAGGAGTGGGGAGGTTAGGGTTAGGCTGCAGGCTGTATTGTTAAGGTTAGGCTGCAGGAGTGGGGAGGTTAGGGTTAGGCTGCATGCTGTATTGTTAAGGTTAGGCTGCAGTAGTGGGGAGTTTAGGGTTAGGCTGAAGTAGTGGGGAGGTCAGGGTTAGGCTGCATGCTGTATTGTCAGGGTTAGGCTGCAGGAGTGGGGAGGTTAGAGTTAGGCTGCAGGCTGTAATGTCAGGGTTAGGCTGCAGTAGTGGGGAGTTTAGGGTTAGGCTGAAGTAGTGGGGAGGTTATGATTAGGCTGCAGGCTGTATTGTTAAGGTTAGGCTGCAGGAGTGGGGAGGTCAGGGTTAGGCTGCATGCTGTATTGTTAAGGTTAGGCTGCAGGAGTGGGGTGGTTAGGGTTAGTCTGCATGCTGTATTGTTAGGGTTAGTCTGCAGGAATGGGCAGGTTAGGGTTAGGCTAAATGCCTCTGGTTATTACAGGTTGAGCTAGTGTGAGATAGGGCACCTGCACCTCTTTTTCCTTGTATACTGTACTAAGCCTCAAGCAGAGTAGCACCTCATTACTTAATTCTGGTGTGCAAACTAGGGCTCCCTTTCCTTCGTAACTGATTCTATGTATTTATACATTTATCTGAAGGCATGAGACACCTTCAGCCTAGTTTAGCACCCAGCCCCAACCACCCCTCACTGATGTTAAATAGATAGCCCAGCACTCTGACCTGCATATGTGGAGTGAGCACACTGAGGTAAGACTCCTGCATTTGTTTACTATAGTAGTCATTATTGGGGAGATTCTCTGGGGCGCGAGGCTCCCTGTACCTGCGGTGTCTGGGCATCCCTGGGGCATCGCAACCTAACATTATTTCAATACACTATGGCACTTATAGTTTGTTTTATATATATGTAACACTTTCACATCATTTTCTTTCACTCCTCACATCTCTCATATATGCAGCAGTAGCTGCTCCTACCTCTTTAACGCTTTATTTGTATCACTCTTGCGGTGCCCTGGGGTTGTCTGGCTGGGTCTCTCGGGGGTGTCCTGCCCCGCGGACCTGAACCCCTGTAGTTAGTGTTAGGGACTTACCCAATAAGAGGATACCTTGGCGCTGTGGGTAAGATCATAGCCCTGGCCAGGATTATGCTAAATGCCTCTGGTTATTACAGGTTGAGCTAGTGTGAGATAGTGCACCTGCACCTCTTTTTCCTTGTATACTGTACTAAGACTCAGGCAGAGTAGCACCTCATTACTTCATTATGGTGTGCAAACTGGGGCTCCCTTTCCTTCGTAGGGTTAGGCTGCAGGCTGTATTGTCAGGGTTAGGCTGCAGGAGTGTGGAGTTTAGAGTTTAGCTGCAGGAGTGGGGAGGTTAGGGTTAGGCTGCAGGCTGTATTGTAAGGGTTAGGTTGCAAGAGTGTAGAGGTTAGGGTTAGGTTTCAGGAGTGGGGAGCTTATTAGAGGGAGAGTTAGGCTTAGGCTGTGTACACATGGCGCGATTTGCTGTACAGCCCGACATTGACTATTCGACGGCCCTGCCAATATAGTCAATGTTAGGCTGCCTGTACAGTCTATATTTCTTGCGATGCCGATCCCATGGGACCGCACATCGGCATCACAAGGACTATACACACAGTGCGATATGCACTATATTTTCTTACGATTTTGACTATATAGTCAAAATCGAAAGAAATAGTGCACCGTGTGTACACAGCCTTAGGGATATGGCAGAAATTCTCATCTGAATGTTAGAAAATCATGTGACCCAGAAGGTGCTACTAGAGCCACTGCAGCCATTGGGAGCAGGTAAGTCACTGCTTGTCCACCTCAGACAATATGTCAATATTTTGTGACTCCATTTTGGAGCAAGTGTTACCACCAAGCAACTTTAAGACTTGGATTAGATTATCACCTGTGGACGGCAGCTTTTATTGGTTTATAAAGACAATGGGCCTAATTCAGACCTGAGCGTTTGCTAGAGGTTTTTTGTACTGCTGCAAGCAGATAGTCGCCACCCACAGGGGGTGTATTTTTGTTTTGCAAGTGTACGAACGCATGTGCAGCCAAGCACTACAAAAAAGTTTTGTGCAGTTTCTGAGTTGCCCAGAACTTACTCAGCCGCTACGATCACTTCAGCCTGTCCGGGGCCAGAATTGACGTCAGACACCCGCCCTGCAAATGCCTGGGCACGCCTGCGTTTTTCCAAACACTCCCAGAAAATGGTCAGTTGCCACCAACAAACGCCTTCTTCCTGTCAATCTACTTGCGATCGGCTGTGTTAATGGATTCTTTGTAAAACCCATCACACAGCAACGTTCCGCTTTGTACCCGTGCAATGTGCGTGCGCATTGCGGTGCATACGCATGTGCAGTTCTGATCTGTTCGCAGCGCAGTGAAAAAACCTAGCGTACAAACAGGTCTGAATGGCCCCCAATATTGTATGTCCCATGCATGTTTAAATTGCTCTGTCTTAGCGTCTACCACCACTGATGGTGGGCTTTTCCACTTGTCCACTACCCTTTCTGTGAAGTAATTTTTCCTCAAATTTCCCATGATCCTCCCTCCCTCCAGTCTCCGTTCATGTCCTCATGTCCTAATACTTCTCTTCATTTGAAGAATGTCTCCCTCCTGTACCTTGTTAAAACCCTTGATACATTTGAAAGTTTCCATCTGTCCCCCCTTTCTCTTCTCTGCTCCACACTATACAAAGTAAGATCTTTTAATATTTCCTAGTACTGTCGCTCTTCTTTGTACACTCTGTAATGTCTTAATATACTTCCGGAGATATGGGGCCTAATTCAGAGCTGACTGCTGCTACACCAGCGATTGCACTCAGAAGCCCTTTACACAGTGCGCCCGCCTGGTGGGGGCACTGCACAAGTGCAGCCAGTGAAATGCGAAAGCATCTCACTGGTGCAATTGCCTCTGCCTTTTTTACAGCAAGAGGTGGTCACAGGGCAGGAGGGGGCGTGCCAATGGCATTAGAACACCATTGGTGGGGCGCAGTCCAGACAGAACGCAGTGGGTAGTCACCTGCCAGTGTAGCTAGGCTGCACGGGTAGGGAGCTACTTGGCAAGTGCAAAATCATCGCTAACATGCTATGTTTTTGCACCCATGTTGGGGGGGGGGGGTAGGGACTGACATGCGGGACAGACTAGCCCTGTGCTGGGCATATCCCCCGCATGTCAGAGAAACTGATTGTAGATGTGCTAAATTTAGCACATCTACGATCAGATCTGAATCACCCCACTGGTCTCCAGAACTGAACGCATTATTCTAGAAGAGGCCGTACCAATGACTTATACAGTGGCATTATTACTTCTTTCTTTCTGCTGCTGATTCCTCTCCCTATGTAACCAAGCATCTGACTAGCCTTCCTCATTGCTGTGTAACATTGCTTACCTGCTTCTACGTAATCTGACATAGTGATATGTAAATCACGTTCCTCCTCAGTAGTTCCCTGTATAGGAAAAAAGAGGAATTGAAAGTGCTCTCCCAATATTCTCAGGGTTTTTATTCAAAACAATGAAATATCAAGCACAAAAAGCACAATTTTATATAAAATCACATATACTCAATAATACCAATTCCTTAAAAAATCTCCTTAAGAATCATATATGCAGCACATGGATGTGTTAGCACCATATATAGCTGAACTGCAATTATTTATTTAGTAATAGTTGTTCTTTTCTTCTTTTGGCACAACTGCAAGTAATGGACGCAGTCTCAGATTGTAACATATGGATACAATATAATTCCTGACATAGTGATACCTAAATCACGTTCCTCCTCACTAGTTCCCAGTATAGTGCATTAATATTATATTTAGCCCTAGGGTTTCAGAGACCCAAGTGAATAATTTTGCATTTTTTGGGCATTAAACTGTAGTGGAAGCAGTCAGCTTCCCGACGGATGGGATCCCGGCTCTTGAAATGCCAATGCCGGAATCCCTTCCCTTGCAGGATCACTAGTTTCTACAGCTCAACAGGACTCAGGATCCCAATATCTAAATACCGATGCATGGAATCTCGATCCTTCCTTCAGCGGGACACACTCGCATCCCGCCACACAGAAGGGGGTGGGTTAGTCATTAGAATGGGGGTTTAGGGTTCATGGATGGGAACGTTAGGGTTAGGTACCGGGGAGGGAAGGTTAGGGTTTTGCACCAAGCGGGGAGGGTTATTTTTAGGCAGCGGGGAGGGGAGGGTTATGGTTAGGCACCCACAAGGGAAGGTTAGGGTTTGTCACCCACAAGGGAGGGTTAGGTTAGGGAACAGGTGAGGGTTAGGGAGCTTACTGGGAGGCTATTGGGATTCTGATGTCCGTGATGCCACTGACAGTATTCTGAATGCTGGCATCCCATTGATCGGGAAATCATACTGATTGCAAACTGTAGTTGTCATGTTCTTGACCATTTCTAGTCTACCTAGATCATAAATCATTTGTTTCACCCCTCCTGGTATGTCTACACTGTTGAATACATTTGTGACATCTGCAAAAAGACATACTTTCCCTTCAGTACCATTTGCAATGTCACCAATGATGATAGTAAAAAGCACTAGTCCACGTACAGATCCCTGGGGAACCCCTCTGGTAACATTTCCCTCCTGTAAATGCACTCCATTTACAATAACTCTCTGTTTTCTATTCTGCAAACAATGGGGGTCATTCAGGTGCAGTTGGAGTTGCTATCACTTCCTTTGGAAGCAGCAGTGACAGTTTGCGACTTCACATGCCCCACTTCTGGTTTGTCATTTCCGGATCATGGCACTTCCGTCGAGCGGCACCTCCGGCCAATTGGCCGCGTATCTATAGATGCCTCACTTCATATCTACCTAACATGTAGCAGACTGAGTGTTTATTTATACTTTAAGTTGCTTCACTAGCCCGCAGCCGTGTGTAGAAAATCCCGAGCACTCACTTCCAGGCACGTCATTTCCGGTCCGCTCAGCGTCACTTCCGGCCATTCGGCCGTTCTGGTTTTACACCACGCTCAGTGCTTTGATACTTTTTACTATTTGATTTCCACACTGGAAAAGCAACCTATCTAATTAACTATTAGCTTAGTGAGCCATTAATAAGTATTATGAGCTCAGTTTCAGTTTTAAGTACACACTTCCGGTTCCGGTGACCTCAGAACCTGAAGTAGTTATCTACCATCTTTAAAAGCCTTTCCAAACCACCAGCAAGATTATCAAGCCCTGAGGAAGAGATTGCATATCTCGAAACACGTTGGTACTGGACATCGGCATTTTTGGACCAGGACTATTGCTGACTATCCTCCATTGGTAAGCTTAGGAGCCAGAGCAGGGTGTAGTCTGGACCACCCTGCCACGTTATACCACCTGCGGCTCCTTTGCTACCATTTTGGTACGCATTTATCTTTATTGTTTTCTGACTATTTTATGTGTATTCTGCATTTGTTATTATATTAAATCTTTTCATTTGATTTTAAACATCTGCTATGAAGACACCGGTTTATTATCTGTTTGGTTAAAATACCTTTATGTTACATTTACCATTGCTTTGGTATATGCGTGTTAGCCACTGAAAGAGAGCGCCCAGGTTACACCACTTTGCATTCTGACATATGGAACAGCTGACCTAAATATGGGTGGCAGAATAGGACAATGGGTAAACAGAAACAAATAGGCATGTTTCCAAAATTCAAGACAATATCTGTAGATATTTGACTTCTTCTAGTTTTGTGTTTTTTAACAATAACATAATACTAAACAAGTAAATACAATAGAAACGGAAATCTGAGGGACACATAACCCAGGAGAGAGATAGAGAAAGAAGTTAGGAAAGGGCTGAAAGAAGAAGAGACCGAAAGAAGTAGAAGAGAGAAAGGCCAATCAACATATATCATCCGTTTTAAGGAATAAGGGGGCTGATTCAGGTTGGATGCACTGTGCTGAAAAGATGCGAATGCATGCGCAGTGCCCATCCGCTGATTAGCAGAATTTTCTATCCTACCTGAATTAGCCCCAAGATCTCTAAATTACTCTTATAAACCTCTAAGAAAAGAGATAAACACATACAATCTAACAAGCTACTATTAGGAGAGAGCACATAACATGTACCATGAGGTATTTTCAAAGACCTGCATTATAGATTCACATTGTGATTTTGGTAGATATTCCAAATAAAGACTCCAACATTTATAAAAAGTACTCACTCCTTTCTCTATGTCTGTCACAGCCAAACGTCTGTCAAAATAGAGAATGGATATCAATTCCTGGCTAACAGTACTCAGCAAAGGGGATTGTTTGGAGATCATTTCTGTAGGGCAACTTTCCTAGCAATAGTAATTAGAACCATCAGAAATGGAATGGGGAGAGGGTGATTTGGCATAAAAAAACCATTTGGTGAAATCCGCTAACACAAAGGATTCCCAGGTAAAAGGCACAGAAATTCCTATAATTTGCCTAATGAATGAATGGACTCTATACCAGAAGCACTGAATTGTTGGGCAAAACCAGACATGATGTGCAAATGTGGCTGACTGGGTTTTGCAATTCAGGCATAAACCAGTTTTCTCTGAGCTTGAAAAAAATAAGCCCTATTTAAAAATGTAATATGTGTTTCCTGCAATCTCGCTGACCTGAAATGTTTCAGGGTTGTAGGCAATGAATGCAAGAGACATTCAGGTTGGCCAACGTTAGGGAAGTCATGAGCCCATGAGTTCCAAATTGTAGACCACAATTTCCCTGTATCACCGGGGAGTAAATCATCATAGATACATTTTATTTTAAAAGTTAAAAGGGAAGCCAATGTAAATAATGGATTTAAAAAGTAGTTAAAGACAGGTAAACTGACAGTGGTAGAGAGAAATTTACTAAAAGCATAATTTCTGGACTGGAGATATAAGAAAAATTGAGAATGTGGAAGATCATAATGTTCAGATAGTTGTTGGAAGGAATAAATAGTGCCCCCTGGATCAAATAAGTCTTGGATAGCAAAAATACCCTTCTCTTTCCAAGTTCGATAATGTGCTATTGAGAGAGAGGGTAAAATGTCTAGATTACCAAAAAGTGGTATGGATTTGGAGAGAGAAGGGTTAGATTTCATGCTCCTATTAATAGACAACTATACATTGTATGTATCTTTAAACAAAACATTAATCATTATACCTTTAGGAATCTAAGCAAGGGGTAAATGTAGAAGAGCTGCAGGAGAATAGGGGAGAGAAGCTCTTCTAATATCAAATTGGTAAAGCAGCCCATACGTAAGCACCACTCGGAGATATGGTGAAATGCTGCAGCATCAGAGAATGTCGAAATATCAGGTAAACCTAAGCCACAATTGGTTTTGGGGTGAATCAACCACTGTACAAAGATTTTGTACATCTAACCTCATCCAAAGTGGAAAGAGCCAGTGGAAGCATCTGGAGAGGATATGTGAGTTTTGGGAATAAAATGTTTTTAATCATTACCAATCTTCCAATCAAGGATAGTGGTAAATTAATCCAATGTAACATAGATTGGATAATCTTATCAATGATTTAAGGAAAGTTTGCCTGGTAAATTTTGGAGAGAGATATAAAAATACCTAAATATTTCAGTTTAGTCAGGGTTACATGAAAGGTGGAAATGATTAGAGGACATTGTGGAATTAGGTCAGGACAGTTGAGCGGAAGGACTTCTGATTTTTGAAAATTAGTTTTGTATCCTGTTTAAGAATTAAAACTTTCTATTTCCGCCAGAATATCTGGGATGGAGAGTGAGGGGTTGGACACAAACAGCAGCATATCTTCAGCAAAAAGCAACAATTTCAATATATGATTGCCAAAAGAGATACCAGTAAATTTAGGATTGGAGCAGAGAGAAATTGCTAGAGGTTCCAAAGCTAAAGCAAATTGTAAAGGCAAGAAGGGGCAAACCTGTCCAGTGCCCCTGTGAATAGTAAATGGTTTTGAGACAAAATTATTAGCAATTATCCTAGAAGAGGAAGAGTCATAAAGTACCAGAAGGAGTATGATAATTGTGGAAGGAAAGCCAAAGTGGGATAACGTTTTAAATAGGTGGCCCCACACTACAAGGTCATATGCCTTCTCGGCATCTAGTGACAAAAGAACACTCAGGGTGTCCTCATGTATAGCCTCATAGTTTTGTAAAGCAGAAAGAACCTTCTGTATATTGGAAGCTGAATTTCTGCCACAGACAAAACAAGTTTGGTTACAATGTACTTACATTGGAACAATAAGTTTAAATCATTCTGCGAGGATTTTAGTGAAAATTTTATAATGAGAAGTGAGATTGAACAGTAGGAACCTGTCAGTGTGAGGTCTCTTCCTGGTTTGGGGAGGACCTTTAGCACAGAATAATTAACATAGGGAGGGGGCATGTCCTTCCAGAATTATAGTGAAAAAAGATGTAAGGGGAGCATCAAGAGAGGGCTGCAGAATTCTGTAGAATTCACCAGTGAGACCGCCAGGGCCTGGGGATTTACCAGGTTTAAGACCTTTAATTGCAGAAATTACATCTTGTTCAGTAATAGGAATAGTAAGCGCGGAGCTATAGTTATCAGAAAGCTAGGAAAGGGAAGTACGGTCCCAGAAAGCATGTTTATTATTAATATGAATGGAGTCCTGGGCATATAAGAAAGAGTAATAGTGGTATAAGACATCCAAAATATCAGGACCATCATACACTAACTGCCCATCACCATTACGCAGAGCTAAAATGGCAGAGCTGGTTTTAGCTCCCTTTAATAAGTTAGAAAGAAGTTTGCTATTTTTGTCCCCATGAATATGAAAAATATATTTATTACTTCGGACCTTGCGGTCACCTAAATGTTGAACCATGGCCTCATAATGTATGCGTTTTACCTCATACAGCTTATTTGTGAGTGGAGTGGCTGTAAGATGAAAGGATTAGTAGGCCTTCAACAACTCAAGCTGAGCTCTGCGAATATTCTCTGACTGGAGCTTCCTGTTATTAGTGGTATAGGAAAGTATATCTCCCAGCAGAACGGCTTCGGCACTTGCCAAAAAAAAAAAAAAAAAGGTCACTAGAATGTTCAGCATTAGTAGAGGCATAATTATTCCAAAAAGTTTGTAAGGAATCTTTGAATTTGGCAGATGATGCCAAATACCCTAGGAAGTGCCAAGAGAGAAAATTACCTGAGGAAATGGTAGATTTGATGAAGATACAAATTAATACATGGTCAGTGAGACCTAATGTTTCAGTAGCAGAAGATTGTGTTCTACAAATACTGGTATTTGTACTGATAACAAAAAGTACTAATTTCTGGAAAATTACTTATGAGAAGTGGAAAAGAAAGAACACTCCCTGTCTATGGGATGGTGTAAATGCCATATATCAGTTAAGTGCAAAGGTGTGCTGAGGTAATGGATACCCATTTTCTTTTGTTTGAATGTAATAATGGCTTGCGATTGGCGGTCTATTGACCTAGTAGCGACTATATTGAAATTGCTACCAAGTATGATACACAAATCTTGATTAGAGTACAGTAAATGTTACAGAGGGCATACTTAGTTCCAAATAGTTCAACCACAAGCAATACAGGGTCTACCACCTGAGAAACCACCGTGATAGACGAAGATTTTTTTTTGCCAATATGGCCACGCCTCTAGATTTCGAGGAATAAGCAGTAAGGCGAGTCTCTTGCAGAAAAGTGACATCTGCTTTCATCAAGTTAAGATACGTTTGAATCTTACATCTTTAACAGGGAAAGTAATGCCCTAGAAATTCCAGGAGTAGAATTTTCTATCAGACATAATGTGTAAAGTCCATAATTAGGTCAGCAATGAGGTCATCAGGTAGGTGGCCCCAAAAGGCAAATTGGGAGGCATCGTAAAACATAGCATTCCAATCATTAAAAACATATGCCAAAGACCGTGGTGAAATAGATGATACAGAGGGAAGAGAGATAGAAAAGGAAGAAGAAAAAGAGGAAATATAGGAAAAGAAGAGAAATTGAAGAACAAAGAATAGCTGCTGTACATAAAGTATGGAACATAATGCTTAATCAGGCAGAGAATTACAGCAGGCCTTGATAACTACAGGCACTCATAAACTCTAAGGAGATAGAGAATATGGACCTATGCAACATAAAACTACAGACCTTATAGGAAGATCAAAAGAACCATTGAGGAGGTGACTCCAGTGTATTGTCCAGTTAGCAACATAATAGGAACTTTGACTAAAATGGGTAACATGAAGAAAATGGAAAGGGGGTCCCCCCCAGAGAAAATAATAAACATGACAGATAAAGACAAAATTTATATGAACATACAGGGAGCCAAATACAACAACTAGAAGGCAGGACTAAACTTCAAAAAGAGCAATATACTTAACAGAGGCACACATGGCACCTTGAGTCAAGGATACAGCATATCAAGTATCAGAGGACGCTGAGGCGCTTTCAAACAGAGATGACAGTGCATCCTGGGCCATGGTGAATTCATTAAAGTCTTTGCTGTTGAAGATTCGGAGGCGTGCCGGGAATAGGAGGGCAAACTTTGTTTGAGAACGGATCAATTTTGTACAAACTGGAGCCTTATCCTTCCGACCCCGGGAAACCTCAGCTGAGTAGTCCTGGAATAGTAAAACACGGTGGGTATTCCATTCAATATGGCCCATCTTTGGGCTGCTCACCATAACATCATCTTGTGAGCAGAGTTCAAGCATCGAAATATAACCGTCCTCAGACGAGGGGAGTCCCTGGGTGTCCACAGGCGACGTGCTCTTTTGACAACAAAGTGAGGGATAGCATCAGAAACTCCTAAAAGTTTTGGCAGAGTGGATTGCAAGAATTAAACCAGCTCGGGTCTACAGAGACTTTCCCGAGGGCCAACAAGATGTCAATTATTATGACATGACCTATTTTCAAGGTCATCCACATGGTAATCAATTAATGGTTTTGTTGAATCACTGACTGCATCTGCTACTGCAACTCCAATATAGCCTGCTCATGCTACCCAAGCCACAGATCATTTGCCACAACTTGAATTTCGGTAGACTCCAGTTGGGATTTAAATTTCTTGACCTCTGTAGTAAATTTTAAGGCTTGTTGTTGTAGTATAGCAGCCATGGTATCTTTGGTGTCACGCACCACATCATCATACAATAAAGGGAAAGAAGGGGCATCGTAGGAGTTGGAAGTGGCATGCATAGCAGGTAGATCCATCATATTATGCAGCGTGTCCAGGGAGGCACTTGCAGAGTCAGAGTACAGAATGAGATCCCCGAATGAGCACAAATAGGTGTCCTCAGCTTAATGCATGTGCACTGAGAGGTGTCTTCCTGTGTGCTGCATGACTGAGTGACTCAGTAGGGGAGGCAGGAGAGAGGGAATATTGCTACTATGAGAGGAGGTGCAGCAGATCCAGGAACGAGAAGGAGCCCCATTGGTGTTCTACCCAGCTCCCAGGTGCCGCAGACAGAAACAGGCAGCAGCCAGCGCTACCTGCCAAGTCCCAGCCAGCAAGAACCGGCAGTAGAGGGGGGAGATAGCCACGGTCGTGGGAGGTCCAAGTGGTAGATGTGCCAAGGAGAACCACATCAGACGGAGTGCTCCCAATGTCCGCAAATGCTCACCTGGGGGTGCCCCAAAGCTTCAAGAAGCAGGACAGCCGGCTTTGGTACTGGGTGCTGCCATGGAGATGATGGAATTAGAGACTGCAGCAGGAGCTCTAATAGCATGTAGCCTCTCTGTTTTGAATCCAGTTCTGTTTAATATTTACTGTCTGACGATAATATGGAGACATGCCAAGGACACAACAATAACAACAAGAAATATTTGCTCCTGTTGGTTTCCCAGTAATGTGCCTCTCTTCCTCCTTTTAACATTTTCCTCTCATCATTAAAAACATTTTCTTTTGCTTTGAACAAAATATAAAATATACATAAAATGTTTTTCAGTATGTTCTGTTTCCCCAGATAAATTATGGAACCACCAACCCTGTCCTAAATGACAGACAGTTATATCCAACCTTTCACAGAATTGTTCCAGATGATCAGGATTGTTATACAGCTATTGTTAAGTGTCTGCTACATTTTGGATGGAATTGGGTTGGAGTCATTACACCAGGTGATGGTAGCGGGGACATGGAATTACAGGTACTGAGTAATATGATGATCCAATATGGGATCTGCATTGAGCTTGTCATTAATCTAACTAATGATAACAAGATTAACAGAAGGAAAATGACTGAGATTGAGAAGCTAACTGCTAGAGTTATAGTAATATGTGGCCTATTCTCTATAGATGTCATAACATTTTTTGATCAATCAGAAAATTTAAATGAAAATATCACTCTTATCTTGCATGAATCAGGGGCTGATATTAAATATATGGAACGTGCCATCATTCTACCAGTAAATTGTAGTTTAATTTTCATATTGTCCCATAAAAAGACGACCAATGTTAATGATTTTATAAGCAACATAAATCCATCTACACACCCAACTGATCCACTATTGGAAGATATCTGGCTCTGGCTTTTCCATTGTCTTTCCTCAAATACATTTAAAAATAAAGTTTATCAATTTGTATATAACTTTTCTGGAGTTAACTGTAGTGGAATAAGTCATGTTTTACCATCATATCATGGTATGAAGAAAACAAAGCCTTACTCTTCCTATGTGGCAGTATATGCTCTGGCCCACGCTGTGCAGAAGATGAAACAATGGAAGAGAAGATCTGAGACTTCTGGATTAAGACAAATAGTAAGTTGTATGTACAGTAACAGGAGGAAGAGTATAACTCTTGGAGGTGACTAATGATACTTCATCCTTTTCTTCTTGCAGTTACTGTAGTTTGTTGTAGAAAAAAAATGTACAACTATTAATTTTTTTCAATCTCAATGTACAGTAGCATATACAGATGTACCCAAACTCATCGCAACAGCAGCAGAGCAACACATCCTGAATAGATGCACATTTAACTGTCCATTCTTCACCAAGCACTATACATATACAGTATGTCTCAACTAGGGATGTGCACTTGAAATTTTTCGGGTTTTGTGTTTTGGTTTTGGGTTCGGTTCCGCGGCCGTGTTTTGGGTTCGACCGCGTTTTGGCAAAACCTCACCGAATTTTTTTTGTCGGATTCGGGTGTGTTTTGGATTCGGGTGTTTTTTTCAAAAAACCCTAAAAAACACCTTAAATCATAGAATTTGGGGGTCATTTTGATCCCAAAGTATTATTAACCTCAAAAACCATAATTTCCACTCATTTTCAGTCTATTCTGAATACCTCACACCTCACAATATTATTTTTAGTCCTAAAATTTGCACCGAGGTCGCAGGATGACTAAGCTAAGCGACCCTAGTGGCCGACACAAACACCTGGCCCATCTAGGAGTGGCACTGCAGTGTCACGCAGGATGGCCCTTCCAAAAAACACTCCCCAAACAGCACATGACGCAAAGAAGAAAAAAAGAGGCGCAATGAGGTAGCTGTGTGAGTAAGCTAAGCGACCCTAGTGGCCGACACAAACACCTGGCCCATCTAGGAGTGGCACTGCAGTGTCACGCAGGATGGCCCTTCCAAAAAACACTCCCCAAACAGCACATGACACAAAGAAGAAAAAAAGAGGCGCAATGAGGTAGCTGTGTGAGTAAGCTAAGCGACCCTAGTGGCCGACACAAACACCTGGCCCATCTAGGAGTGGCACTGCAGTGTCACGCAGGATGGCCCTTCCAAAAAACACTCCCCAAACAGCACATGACGCAAAGAAGAAAAAAAGAGGCGCAATGAGGTAGCTGTGTGAGTAAGCTAAGCGACCCTAGTGGCCGACACAAACACCTGGCCCATCTAGGAGTGGCACTGCAGTGTCACGCAGGATGGCCCTTCCAAAAAACACTCCCCAAACAGCACATGACGCAAAGAAGAAAAAAAGAGGCGCAATGAGGTAGCTGTGTGAGTAAGCTAAGCGACCCTAGTGGCCGACACAAACACCTGGCCCATCTAGGAGTGGCACTGCAGTGTCACGCAGGATGGCCCTTCCAAAAAACACTCCCCAAACAGCACATGACGCAAAGAAGAAAAAAAGAGGCGCAATGAGGTAGCTGTGTGAGTAAGCTAAGCGACCCTAGTGGCCGACACAAACACCTGGCCCATCTAGGAGTGGCACTGCAGTGTCACGCAGGATGGCCCTTCCAAAAAACACTCCCCAAACAGCACATGACGCAAATAAAAATGAAAGAAAAAAGAGGTGCAAGATGGAATTGTCCTTGGGCCCTCCCACCCACCCTTATGTTGTATAAACAGGACATGCACACTTTAACCAACCCATCATTTCAGTGACAGGGTCTGCCACACGACTGTGACTGAAATGACGGGTTGGTTTGGACCCCCACCGAAAAAGAAGCAATTAATCTCTCCTTGCACAAACTGGCTCTACAGAGGCAAGATGTCCACCTCATCATCATCCTCCGATATATCACCGTGTACATCCCGCTCCTCACAGATTATCAATTCGTCCCCACTGGAATCCACCATCTCAGCTCCCTGTGTACTTTGTGGAGGCAATTGCTGCTGGTCAATGTCTCCACGGAGGAATTGATTATAATTCATTTTAATGAACATCATCTTCTCCACATTTTCTGGAAGTAACCTCGTACGCAGATTGCTGACAAGGTGAGCGGCGGCACTAAACACTCTTTCGGAGTACACACTTGTGGTAGGGCAACTTAGGTAGAATAAAGCCAGTTTATGCAAGGGCCTCCAAATTGCCTCTTTTTCCTGCCAGTATAAGTACGGACTGTCTGACGTGCCTACTTGGATGCGGTCACTCATATAATCCTCCACCATTCTTTCAATGGTGAGAGAATCATATGCAGTGACAGTAGACGACATGTCCGTAATCGTTGTCAGGTCCTTCAGTCCGGACCAGATGTCAGCATCAGCAGTCGCTCCAGACTGCCCTGCATCACCGCCAGCGGGTGGGCTCGGAATTCTGAGCCTTTTCCTCGCACCCCCAGTTGCGGGAGAATGTGAAGGAGGAGATGTTGACAGGTCGCGTTCCGCTTGACTTGACAATTTTGTCACCAGCAGGTCTTTGAACTAGAGATGAGCGCCTGAAATTTTTCGGGTTTTGTGTTTTGGTTTTGGGTTCGGTTCCGCGGCCGTGTTTTGGGTTCGAACGCGTTTTGGCAAAACCTCACCGAATTTTTTTTGTCGGATTCGGGTGTGTTTTGGATTCGGGTGTTTTTTTCAAAAAACACTAAAAAACAGCTTAAATCATAGAATTTGGGGGTCATTTTGATCCCAAAGTATTATTAACCTCAAAAACCATAATTTACACTCATTTTCAGTCTATTCTGAATACCTCACACCTCACAATATTATTTTTAGTCCTAAAATTTGCACCGAGGTCGCTGTGTGAGTAAGATAAGCGACCCTAGTGGCCGACACAAACACCGGGCCCATCTAGGAGTGGCACTGCAGTGTCACGCAGGATGTCCCTTCCAAAAAACCCTCCCCAAACAGCACATGACGCAAAGAAAAAAAGAGGCGCAATGAGGTAGCTGTGTGAGTAAGATTAGCGACCCTAGTGGCCGACACAAACACCGGGCCCATCTAGGAGTGGCACTACAGTGTCACGCAGGATGGCCCTTCCAAAAAACCCTCCCCAAACAGCACATGACGCAAAGAAAAAAAGAGGCGCAATGAGGTAGCTGTGTGAGTAAGATTAGCGACCCTAGTGGCCGACACAAACACCTGGCCCATCTAGGAGTGGCACTGCAGTGTCACGCAGGATGGCCCTTCCAAAAAACACTCCCCAAACAGCACATGACGCAAAGAAGAAAAAAAGAGGCGCAATGAGGTAGCTGTGTGAGTAAGCTAAGCGACCCTAGTGGCCGACACAAACACCTGGCCCATCTAGGAGTGGCACTGCAGTGTCACGCAGGATGGCCCTTCCAAAAAACACTCCCCAAACAGCACATGACGCAAAGAAGAAAAAAAGAGGCGCAATGAGGTAGCTGTGTGAGTAAGCTAAGCGACCCTAGTGGCCGACACAAACACCTGGCCCATCTAGGAGTGGCACTGCAGTGTCACGCAGGATGGCCCTTCCAAAAAACACTCCCCAAACAGCACATGACGCAAATAAAAATGAAAGAAAAAAGAGGTGCAAGATGGAATTGTCCTTGGGCCCTCCCACCCACCCTTATGTTGTATAAACAGGACATGCACACTTTAACCAACCCATCATTTCAGTGACAGGGTCTGCCACACGACTGTGACTGAAATGACGGGTTGGTTTGGACCCCCACCGAAAAAGAAGCAATTAATCTCTCCTTGCACAAACTGGCTCTACAGAGGCAAGATGTCCACCTCATCATCATCCTCCGATATATCACCGTGTACATCCCGCTCCTCACAGATTATCAATTCGTCCCCACTGGAATCCACCATCTCAGCTCCCTGTGTACTTTGTGGAGGCAATTGCTGCTGGTCAATGTCTCCACGGAGGAATTGATTATAATTCATTTTAATGAACATCATCTTCTCCACATTTTCTGGAAGTAACCTCGTACGCAGATTGCTGACAAGGTGAGCGGCGGCACTAAACACTCTTTCGGAGTACACACTTGTGGTAGGGCAACTTAGGTAGAATAAAGCCAGTTTATGCAAGGGCCTCCAAATTGCCTCTTTTTCCTGCCAGTATAAGTACGGACTGTCTGACGTGCCTACTTGGATGCGGTCACTCATATAATCCTCCACCATTCTTTCAATGGTGAGAGAATCATATGCAGTGACAGTAGACGACATGTCCGTAATCGTTGTCAGGTCCTTCAGTCCGGACCAGATGTCAGCATCAGCAGTCGCTCCAGACTGCCCTGCATCACCGCCAGCGGGTGGGCTCGGAATTCTGAGCCTTTTCCTCGCACCCCCAGTTGCGGGAGAATGTGAAGGAGGAGATGTTGACAGGTCGCGTTCCGCTTGACTTGACAATTTTGTCACCAGCAGGTCTTTGAACTAGAGATGAGCGCCTGAAATTTTTCGGGTTTTGTGTTTTGGTTTTGGGTTCGGTTCCGCGGCCGTGTTTTGGGTTCGAACGCGTTTTGGCAAAACCTCACCGAATTTTTTTTGTCGGATTCGGGTGTGTTTTGGATTCGGGTGTTTTTTTCAAAAAACACTAAAAAACAGCTTAAATCATAGAATTTGGGGGTCATTTTGATCCCAAAGTATTATTAACCTCAAAAACCATAATTTACACTCATTTTCAGTCTATTCTGAATACCTCACACCTCACAATATTATTTTTAGTCCTAAAATTTGCACCGAGGTCGCTGTGTGAGTAAGATAAGCGACCCTAGTGGCCGACACAAACACCGGGCCCATCTAGGAGTGGCACTGCAGTGTCACGCAGGATGTCCCTTCCAAAAAACCCTCCCCAAACAGCACATGACGCAAAGAAAAAAAGAGGCGCAATGAGGTAGCTGTGTGAGTAAGATTAGCGACCCTAGTGGCCGACACAAACACCGGGCCCATCTAGGAGTGGCACTGCAGTGTCACGCAGGATGGCCCTTCCAAAAAACCCTCCCCAAACAGCACATGACGCAAAGAAAAAAAGAGGCGCAATGAGGTAGCTGTGTGAGTAAGATTAGCGACCCTAGTGGCTGACACAAACACCGGGCCCATCTAGGAGTGGCACTGCAGTGTCACGCAGGATGTCCCTTCCAAAAAACCCTCCCCAAACAGCACATGACGCAAAGAAAAAAAGAGGCGCAATGAGGTAGCTGTGTGAGTAAGATTAGCGACACTAGTGGCCGACACAAACACCGGGCCCATCTAGGAGTGGCACTGCAGTGTCACGCAGGATGTCCCTTCCAAAAAACCCTCCCCAAACAGCACATGACGCAAAGAAAAAAAGAGGCGCAATGAGGTAGCTGACTGTGTGAGTAAGATTAGCGACCCTAGTGGCCGACACAAACACCGGGCCCATCTAGGAGTGGCACTGCAGTGTCACGCAGGATGTCCCTTCCAAAAAACCCTCCCCAATCAGCACATGATGCAAAGAAAAAGAAAAGAAAAAAGAGGTGCAAGATGGAATTGTCCTTGGGCCCTCCCACCCACCCTTATGTTGTATAAACAAAACAGGACATGCACACTTTAACCAACCCATCATTTCAGTGACAGGGTCTGCCACACGACTGTGACTGATATGACGGGTTGGTTTGGACCCCCCCCAAAAAAGAAGCAATTAATCTCTCCTTGCACAAACTGGCTCTACAGAGGCAAGATGTCCACCTCATCTTCACCCTCCGATATATCACCGTGTACATCCCCCTCCTCACAGATTATCAATTCGTCCCCACTGGAATCCACCATCTCAGCTCCCTGTGTACTTTGTGGAGGCAATTGCTGCTGGTCAATGTCTCCGCGGAGGAATTGATTATAATTCATTTTAATGAACATCATCTTCTCCACATTTTCTGGATGTAACCTCGTACGCCGATTGCTGACAAGGTGAGCGGTGGCACTAAACACTCTTTCGGAGTACACACTTGTGGGAGGGCAACTTAGGTAGAATAAAGCCAGTTTGCGCAAGGGCCTCCAAATTGCCTCTTTTTCCTGCCAGTATAAGTACGGACTGTGTGACGTGCCTACTTGGATGCGGTCACTCATATAATCCTCCACCATTCTATCAATGTTGAGAGAATCATATGCAGTGACAGTAGACGACATGTCCGTAATCGTTGTCAGGTCCTTCAGTCCGGACCAGATGTCAGCATCAGCAGTCGCTCCAGACTGCCCTGCATCACCGCCAGCGGGTGGGCTCGGAATTCTGAGCCTTTTCCTCGCACCCCCAGTTGAGGGAGAATGTGAAGGAGGAGATGTTGACAGGTCGCGTTCCGCTTGACTTGACAATTTTGTCACCAGCAGGTCTTTCAACCCCAGCAGACCTGTGTCTGCCGGAAAGAGAGATCCAAGGTAGGCTTTAAATCTAGGATCGAGCACGGTGGCCAAAATGTAGTGCTCTGATTTCAACAGATTGACCACCCGTGAATCCTTGTTAAGCGAATTAAGGGCTGCATCCACAAGTCCCACATGCCTAGCGGAATCGCTCCCTTTTAGCTCCTTCTTCAATGCCTCCAGCTTCTTCTGCAAAAGCCTGATGAGGGTAATGACCTGACTCAGGCTGGCAGTGTCTGAACTGACTTCACGTGTGGCAAGTTCAAAGGGCATCAGAACCTTGCACAACGTTGAAATCATTCTCCACTGCACTTGAGACAGGTGCATTCCACCTACTATATCGTGCTCAATTGTATAGGCTTGAATGGCCTTTTGCTGCTCCTCCAACCTCTGAAGCATATAGAGGGTTGAATTCCACCTCGTTACCACTTCTTGCTTCAGATGATGGCAGGGCAGGTTCAGTAGTTTTTGGTGGTGCTCCAGTCTTCTGTACGTGGTGCCTGTACGCCGAAAGTGTCCCGCAATTTTTCTGGCCACCGACAGCATCTCTTGCACGCCCCTGTCGTTTTTTAAAAAATTCTGCACCACCAAATTCAAGGTATGTGCAAAACATGGGACGTGCTGGAATTTGCCCATATTTAATGCACACACAATATTGCTGGCGTTGTCCGATGCCACAAATCCACAGGAGAGTCCAACTGGGGTAAGCCATTCCGCGATGATCTTCCTCAGTTGCCGTAAGAGGTTTTCAGCTGTGTGCGTATTCTGGAAAGCGGTGATACAAAGCGTAGCCTGCCTAGGAAAGAGTTGGCGTTTGCGAGATGCTGCTACTGGTGCCGCCGCTGCTGTTCTTGCGGCGGGAGTCCATACATCTACCCAGTGGGCTGTCACAGTCATATAGTCCTGACCCTGCCCTGCTCCACTTGTCCACATGTCCGTGGTTAAGTGGACATTGGGTACAACTGCATTTTTTAGGACACTGGTGAGTCTTTTTCTGACGTCCGTGTACATTCTCGGTATCGCCTGCCTAGAGAAGTGGAACCTAGATGGTATTTGGTAACGGGGGCACACTGCCTCAATAAATTGTCTAGTTCCCTGTGAACTAACGGCGGATACCGGACGCACGTCTAACACCAACATAGTTGTCAAGGACTCAGTTATCCGCTTTGCAGTAGGATGACTGCTGTGATATTTCATCTTCCTCGCAAAGGACTGTTGAACAGTCAATTGCTTACTGAAAGTAGTACAAGTGGGCTTACGACTTCCCCTCTGGGATGACCATCGACTCCCAGCGGCAACAACAGCAGCGCCAGCAGCAGTAGGCGTTACACGCAAGGATGCATCGGAGGAATCCCAGGCAGGAGAGGACTCGTCAGAATTGCCAGTGACATGGCCTGCAGGACTATTGGCATTCCTGGGGAAGGAGGAAATTGACACTGAGGGAGTTGGTGGGGTGGTTTGCGTGAGCTTGGTTACAAGAGGAAGGGATTTACTGGTCAGTGGACTGCTTCCGCTGTCACCCAAAGTTTTTGAACTTGTCACTGACTTATTATGAATGCGCTGCAGGTGACGTATAAGGGAGGATGTTCCGAGGTGGTTAACGTCCTTACCCCTACTTATTACAGCTTGACAAAGGGAACACACGGCTTGACACCTGTTGTCCGCATTTCTGGTGAAATACCTCCACACCGAAGAGCTGATTTTTTTGGTATTTTCACCTGGCATGTCAACGGCCATATTCCTCCCACGGACAACAGGTGTCTCCCCGGGTGCCTGACTTAAACAAACCACCTCACCATCAGAATCCTCCTGGTCAATTTCCTCCCCAGCGCCAGCAACACCCATATCCTCCTCATCCTGGTGTACTTCAACACTGACATCTTCAATCTGACTATCAGGAACTGGACTGCGGGTGCTCCTTCCAGCACTTGCAGGGGGCGTGCAAATGGTGGAAGGCGCATGCTCTTCACGTCCAGTGTTGGGAAGGTCAGGCATCGCAACCGACACAATTGGACTCTCCTTGTGGATTTGGGATTTCGAAGAATGCACAGTTCTTTGCTGTGCTGCTTTTGCCAGCTTGAGTCTTTTCATTTTTCTAGCGAGAGGCTGAGTGCTTCCATCCTCATGTGAAGCTGAACCACTAGCCATGAACATAGGCCCGGGCCTCAGCCGTTCCTTGCCACTCCGTGTGGTAAATGGCATATTGGCAAGTTTACGCTTCTCCTCCGACAATTTTATTTTAGGTTTTGGAGTCCTTTTTTTACTGATATTTGGTGTTTTGGATTTGACATGCTCTGTACTATGACATTGGGCATCGGCCTTGGCAGACGACGTTGCTGGCATTTCATCGTCTCGGCCATGACTAGTGGCAGCAGCTTCAGCACGAGGTGGAAGTGGATCTTGATCTTTCCCTAATTTTGGAACCTCAACATTTTTGTTCTCCATATTTTAATAGGCACAACTAAAAGGCACCTCAGGTAAACAATGGAGATGGATGGATTGGATACTAGTATACAATTATGGACGGGCTGCCGAGTGCCGACACAGAGGTAGCCACAGCCGTGAACTACCGCACTGTACTGTGTCTGCTGCTAATATAGACTGGTTGATAAAGAGATAGTATACTCGTAACTAGTATGTATGTATAAAGAAAGAAAAAAAAACCACGGTTAGGTGGTATATACAATTATGGACGGGCTGCCGAGTGCCGACACAGAGGTAGCCACAGCCGTGAACTACCGCACTGTACTGTGTCTGCTGCTAATATATAGACTGGTTGATAAAGAGATAGTATACTCGTAACTAGTATGTATGTATAAAGAAAGAAAAAAAAACCACGGTTAGGTGGTATATACAATTATGGACGGGCTGCCGAGTGCCGACACAGAGGTAGCCACAGCCGTGAACTACCGCACTGTACTGTGTCTGCTGCTAATATATAGACTGGTTGATAAAGAGATAGTATACTCGTAACTAGTATGTATGTATAAAGAAAGAAAAAAAAACCACGGTTAGGTGGTATATACAATTATGGACGGGCTGCCGAGTGCCGACACAGAGGTAGCCACAGCCGTGAACTACCGCACTGTACTGTGTCTGCTGCTAATATAGACTGGTTGATAAAGAGATAGTATACTACTAATATTATATATACTGGTGGTCAGGTCACTGGTCACTAGTCACACTGGCAGTGGCACTCCTGCAGCAAAAGTGTGCACTGTTTAATTTTAATATAATATTATGTACTCCTGGCTCCTGCTATAACCTATAACTGGCACTGCAGTAGTGCTCCCCAGTCTCCCCCACAATTATAAGCTGTGTGAGCTGAGCAGTCAGACAGATATATAATATATATAGTAGAGATGAGCGGGTTCGGTTTCTCTGAAACCGAACCCGCACGAACTTCATGTTTTTTTCACGGGTCCGAGCAGACTCGGATCCTCCCGCCTTGCTCGGTTAACCCGAGCGCGCCCGAACGTCATCATGACGCTGTCGGATTCTCGCGAGACTCGGATTCTATATAAGGAGCCGCGCGTCGCCGCCATTTTCACACGTGCATTGAGATTGATAGGGAGAGGACGTGGCTGGCGTCCTCTCCATTAGAAATTAGATTAGAAGAGAGAGAGAGATTGTGCAGAGTCAGACAGAGTTTACCACAGTGACCAGTGCAGTTGTTGTTAGTTAACTTTTATTTATTTTAATATAATATATCCGTTCTCTGCTATATCCGTTCTCTGCCTGAAAAAAAACGATACACAGCAGCAGCCAGTCACACAGTGTGACTCAGTCTGTGTGCACTCAGCTCAGCCCAGTGTGCTGCACATCAATGTATAAAAGGCAAAGCTTATAATAATTGTGGGGGAGACTGGGGAGCACTGCAGGTTGTTATAGCAGGAGCCCCCAGGAGTACATAATATTATATTAATTTAAAATTAAACAGTGCACACTTTTGCTGCAGGAGTGCCACTGCCAGTGTGACTAGTGGTGACCAGTGCCTGACCACCAGTATAGTAGTATATTGTTGTATGTATTGTATACTATCTCTTTATCAACCAGTCTATATTAGCAGCAGACACAGTACAGTGCGGTAGTTCACGGCTGTGGCTACCTCTGTGTCGGCAGTCGGAACTCGGCAGGCAGTCCGTCCATCCATAATTGTATTACAATATATACCACCTAACCGTGGTATTTTTTTTTCTTTCTTTATACCGTCGTCATAGTGTCATACTAGTTGTTACGAGTATACTACTATCTCTTTATCAACCAGTGTACAGTGCGGTAGTTCACGGCTGTGGCTACCTCTGTGTCGGCAGTCGGCAGGCAGTCCGTCCATCCATAATTGTATTATTATTATAATATATACCACCTAACCGTGGTTTTTTTTTTCATTCTTTATACCGTCATAGTGTCATACTAGTTGTTACGAGTATACTACTATCTCTTTATCAACCAGTGTACAGTGCGGTAGTTCACGGCTGTGGCTACCTCTGTGTCGGCAGTCGGCAGGCAGTCCGTCCATCCATAATTGTATTATTATTATAATATATACCACCTAACCGTGGTTTTTTTTTTCATTCTTTATACCGTCGTCATAGTGTCATACTAGTTGTTACGAGTATACTACTATCTCTTTATCAACCAGTGTACAGTGCGGTAGTTCACGGCTGTGGCTACCTCTGTGTCGGCAGTCGGCAGGCAGTCCGTCCATCCATAATTGTATTATTATTATAATATATACCACCTAACCGTGGTTTTTTTTTCATTCTTTATACCGTCGTCATAGTGTCATACTAGTTGTTACGAGTATACTACTATCTCTTTATCAACCAGTGTACAGTGCGGTAGTTCACGGCTGTGGCTACCTCTGTGTCGGCAGTCGGCAGGCAGTCCGTCCATCCATAATTGTATTATTATTATAATATATACCACCTAACCGTGGTTTTTTTTTCATTCTTTATACCGTCGTCATAGTGTCATACTAGTTGTTACGAGTATACTACTATCTCTTTATCAACCAGTGTACAGTGCGGTAGTTCACGGCTGTGGCTACCTCTGTGTCGGCAGTCGGCAGGCAGTCCGTCCATCCATAATTGTATTATTATTATAATATATACCACCTAACTGTGGTATTTTTTTTTCTTTCTTTATACCGTCGTCATAGTGTCATACTAGTTGTTACGAGTATACTACTATCTCTTTATCAACCAGTGTACAGTGCGGTAGTTCACGGCTGTGGCTACCTCTGTGTCGGCAGTCGGCAGGCAGTCCGTCCATCCATAATTGTATTATTATTATAATATATACCACCTAACCGTGGTTTTTTTTTCATTCTTTATACCGTCGTCATAGTGTCATACTAGTTGTTACGAGTATACTACTATCTCTTTATCAACCAGTGTACAGTGCGGTAGTTCACGGCTGTGGCTACCTCTGTGTCGGCAGTCGGCAGGCAGTCCGTCCATCCATAATTGTATTATTATTATAATATATACCACCTAACCGTGGTTTTTTTTTCATTCTTTATACCGTCGTCATAGTGTCATACTAGTTGTTACGAGTATACTACTATCTCTTTATCAACCAGTGTACAGTGCGGTAGTTCACGGCTGTGGCTACCTCTGTGTCGGCAGTCGGCAGGCAGTCCGTCCATCCATAATTGTATTATTATTATAATATATACCACCTAACCGTGGTTTTTTTTTCATTCTTTATACCGTCGTCATAGTGTCATACTAGTTGTTACGAGTATACTACTATCTCTTTATCAACCAGTGTACAGTGCGGTAGTTCACGGCTGTGGCTACCTCTGTGTCGGCAGTCGGCAGGCAGTCCGTCCATCCATAATTGTATTATTATTATAATATATACCACCTAACCGTGGTTTTTTTATACCACCTAACCGTGGCAGTCCGTCCATAATTGTATACTAGTATCCAATCCATCCATCTCCATTGTTTACCTGAGGTGCCTTTTAGTTCTGCCTATAAAATATGGAGAACAAAAAAGTTGAGGTTCCAAAATTAGGGAAAGATCAAGATCCACTTCCACCTCGTGCTGAAGCTGCTGCCACTAGTCATGGCCGAGACGATGAAATGCCAGCAACGTCGTCTGCCAAGGCCGATGCCCAATGTCATAGTACAGAGCATGTCAAATCCAAAACACCAAATATCAGAAAAAAAAGGACTCCAAAACCTAAAATAAAATTGTCGGAGGAGAAGCGTAAACTTGCCAATATGCCATTTACCACACGGAGTGGCAAGGAACGGCTGAGGCCCTGGCCTATGTTCATGGCTAGTGGTTCAGCTTCACATGAGGATGGAAGCACTCAGCCTCTCGCTAGAAAACTGAAAAGACTCAAGCTGGCAAAAGCACCGCAAAGAACTGTGCGTTCTTTGAAATCCCAAATCCACAAGGAGAGTCCAATTGTGTCGTTTGCGATGCCTGACCTTCCCAACACTGGACGTGAAGAGCATGCGCCTTCCACTATTTGCATGCCCCCTGCAAGTGCTGGAAGGAGCACCCGCAGTCCAGTTCCTGATAGTCAGATTGAAGATGTCAGTGTTGAAGTACACCAGGATGAGGAGGATATGGGTGTTGCTGGCGCTGGGGAGGAAATTGACCAGGAGGATTCTGATGGTGAGGTGGTTTGTTTAAGTCAGGCACCCGGGGAGACACCTGTTGTCCGTGGGAGGAATATGGCCGTTGACATGCCAGGTGAAAATACCAAAAAAATCAGCTCTTCGGTGTGGAGGTATTTCACCAGAAATGCGGACAACAGGTGTCAAGCCGTGTGTTCCCTTTGTCAAGCTGTAATAAGTAGGGGTAAGGACGTTAACCACCTCGGAACATCCTCCCTTATACGTCACCTGCAGCGCATTCATAATAAGTCAGTGACAAGTTCAAAAACTTTGGGTGACAGCGGAAGCAGTCCACTGACCAGTAAATCCCTTCCTCTTGTAACCAAGCTCACGCAAACCACCCCACCAACTCCCTCAGTGTCAATTTCCTCCTTCCCCAGGAATGCCAATAGTCCTGCAGGCCATGTCACTGGCAAGTCTGACGAGTCCTCTCCTGCCTGGGATTCCTCCGATGCATCCTTGCGTGTAACGCCTACTGCTGCTGGCGCTGCTGTTGTTGCCGCTGGGAGTCGATGGTCATCCCAGAGGGGAAGTCGTAAGCCCACTTGTACTACTTCCAGTAAGCAATTGACTGTTCAACAGCCCTTTGCGAGGAAGATGAAATATCACAGCAGTCATCCTACTGCAAAGCGGATAACTGAGTCCTTGACAACTATGTTGGTGTTAGACGTGCGTCCGGTATCCGCCGTTAGTTCACAGGGAACTAGACAATTTATTGAGGCAGTGTGCCCCCGTTACCAAATACCATCTAGGTTCCACTTCTCTAGGCAGGCGATACCGAGAATGTACACGGACATCAGAAAAAGACTCACCAGTGTCCTAAAAAATGCAGTTGTACCCAATGTCCACTTAACCACGGACATGTGGACAAGTGGAGCAGGGCAGGGTCAGGACTATATGACTGTGACAGCCCACTGGGTAGATGTATGGACTCCCGCCGCAAGAACAGCAGCGGCGGCACCAGTAGCAGCATCTCGCAAACGCCAACTCTTTCCTAGGCAGGCTACGCTTTGTATCACCGCTTTCCAGAATACGCACACAGCTGAAAACCTCTTACGGCAACTGAGGAAGATCATCGCGGAATGGCTTACCCCAATTGGACTCTCCTGTGGATTTGTGGCATCGGACAACGCCAGCAATATTGTGTGTGCATTAAATATGGGCAAATTCCAGCACGTCCCATGTTTTGCACATACCTTGAATTTGGTGGTGCAGAATTTTTTAAAAACGACAGGGGCGTGCAAGAGATGCTGTCGGTGGCCAGAAAAATTGCGGGACACTTTCGGCGTACAGGCACCACGTACAGAAGACTGGAGCACCACCAAAAACTACTGAACCTGCCCTGCCATCATCTGAAGCAAGAAGTGGTAACGAGGTGGAATTCAACCCTCTATATGCTTCAGAGGTTGGAGGAGCAGCAAAAGGCCATTCAAGCCTATACAATTGAGCACGATATAGGAGATGGAATGCACCTGTCTCAAGTGCAGTGGAGAATGATTTCAACGTTGTGCAAGGTTCTGATGCCCTTTGAACTTGCCACACGTGAAGTCAGTTCAGACACTGCCAGCCTGAGTCAGGTCATTCCCCTCATCAGGCTTTTGCAGAAGAAGCTGGAGGCATTGAAGAAGGAGCTAAAAGGGAGCGATTCCGCTAGGCATGTGGGACTTGTGGATGCAGCCCTTAATTCGCTTAACAAGGATTCACGGGTGGTCAATCTGTTGAAATCAGAGCACTACATTTTGGCCACCGTGCTCGATCCTAGATTTAAAGCCTACCTTGGATCTCTCTTTCCGGCAGACACAGGTCTGCTGGGGTTGAAAGACCTGCTGGTGACAAAATTGTCAAGTCAAGCGGAACGCGACCTGTCAACATCTCCTCCTTCACATTCTCCCGCAACTGGGGGTGCGAGGAAAAGGCTCAGAATTCCGAGCCCACCCGCTGGCGGTGATGCAGGGCAGTCTGGAGCGACTGCTGATGCTGACATCTGGTCCGGACTGAAGGACCTGACAACGATTACGGACATGTCGTCTACTGTCACTGCATATGATTCTCTCAACATTGATAGAATGGTGGAGGATTATATGAGTGACCGCATCCAAGTAGGCACGTCACACAGTCCGTACTTATACTGGCAGGAAAAAGAGGCAATTTGGAGGCCCTTGCACAAACTGGCTTTATTCTACCTAAGTTGCCCTCCCACAAGTGTGTACTCCGAAAGAGTGTTTAGTGCCGCCGCTCACCTTGTCAGCAATCGGCGTACGAGGTTACATCCAGAAAATGTGGAGAAGATGATGTTCATTAAAATGAATTATAATCAATTCCTCCGCGGAGACATTGACCAGCAGCAATTGCCTCCACAAAGTACACAGGGAGCTGAGATGGTGGATTCCAGTGGGGACGAATTGATAATCTGTGAGGAGGGGGATGTACACGGTGATATATCGGAGGGTGAAGATGAGGTGGACATCTTGCCTCTGTAGAGCCAGTTTGTGCAAGGAGAGATTAATTGCTTCTTTTTTGGGGGGGGTCCAAACCAACCCGTCATATCAGTCACAGTCGTGTGGCAGACCCTGTCACTGAAATGATGGGTTGGTTAAAGTGTGCATGTCCTGTTTTGTTTATACAACATAAGGGTGGGTGGGAGGGCCCAAGGATAATTCCATCTTGCACCTCTTTTTTCTTTTCTTTTTCTTTGCATCATGTGCTGATTGGGGAGGGTTTTTTGGAAGGGACATCCTGCGTGACACTGCAGTGCCACTCCTAGATGGGCCCGGTGTTTGTGTCGGCCACTAGGGTCGCTAATCTTACTCACACAGCTACCTCATTGCGCCTCTTTTTTTCTTTGCGTCATGTGCTGTTTGGGGAGGGTTTTTTGGAAGGGACATCCTGCGTGACACTGCAGTGCCACTCCTAGATGGGCCCGGTGTTTGTGTCGGCCACTAGGGTCGCTTATCTTTCTCACACAGTCAGCTACCTCATTGCGCCTCTTTTTTTCTTTGCGTCATGTGCTGTTTGGGGAGGGTTTTTTGGAAGGGACATCCTGCGTGACACTGCAGTGCCACTCCTAGATGGGCCCGGTGTTTGTGTCGGCCACTAGGGTCGCTTATCTTTCTCACACAGTCAGCTACCTCATTGCGCCTCTTTTTTTCTTTGCGTCATGTGCTGTTTGGGGAGGGTTTTTTGGAAGGGACATCCTGCGTGACACTGCAGTGCCACTCCTAGATGGGCCCGGTGTTTGTGTCGGCCACTAGGGTCGCTTATCTTTCTCACACAGTCAGCTACCTCATTGCGCCTCTTTTTTTCTTTGCGTCATGTGCTGTTTGGGGAGGGTTTTTTGGAAGGGACATCCTGCGTGACACTGCAGTGCCACTCCTAGATGGGCCCGGTGTTTGTGTCGGCCACTAGGGTCGCTAATCTTACTCACACAGCTACCTCATTGCGCCTCTTTTTTCTTTGCGTCATGTGCTGTTTGGGGAGGGTTTTTTGGAAGGGACATCCTGCGTGACACTGCAGTGCCACTCCTAGATGGGCCCGGTGTTTGTGTCGGCCACTAGGGTCGCTTATCTTACTCACACAGCGACCTCGGTGCAAATTTTAGGACTAAAAATAATATTGTGAGGTGTGATGTGTTCAGAATAGGCTGAAAATGAGTGTAAATTATGTTTTTTGAGGTTAATAATACTTTGGGATCAAAATTACCCCCAAATTCTATGATTTAAGCTGTTTTTTAGGGTTTTTTGAAAAAAACACCCGAATCCAAAACACACCCGAATCCGACAAAAAAATTCGGTGAGGTTTTGCCAAAACGCGGTCGAACCCAAAACACGGCCGCGGAACCGAACCCAAAACCAAAACACAAAACCCGAAAAATTTCCGGCGCTCATCTCTAATATATAGATGATGCAGCACACTGGCCTGAGCCTGAGCAGTGCACACAGATATGGTATGTGACTGACTGAGTCACTGTGTGTATCGCTTTTTTCAGGCAGAGAACGGATATATTAAATAAACTGCACTGTGTGTCTGGTGGTCACTCACTATATAATATATTATGTACTCCTGGCTCCTGCTATAACCTATAACTGGCACTGCAGTAGTGCTCCCCAGTCTCCCCCACAATTATAAGCAGTGTGAGCTGAGCAGTCAGACAGATATATATAATATTATTTATATATAGATAATAGATGATGCAGCACACTGGCCTGAGCCTGAGCAGTGCACACAGATATGGTATGTGACTGAGTCACTGTGTGCTGTGTATCGCTTTTTTCAGGCAGAGAACGGATTATAAATAAAACTGGTGGTCACTGGTCACTATCAGCAAAACTCTGCACTGTACTGAGTACTCCTAATGCTCCCCAAAATTAGTAAATCAAGTGTCTCTCTAATCTATTCTAAACGGAGAGGACGCCAGCCACGTCCTCTCCCTATCAATCTCAATGCACGTGTGAAAATGGCGGCGACGCGCGGCTCCTTATATAGAATCCGAGCCTCGCGAGAATCCGACAGCGTCATGATGACGTTCGGGCGCGCTCGGGTTAACCGAGCAAGGCGGGAAGATCCGAGTCGCTCGGACCCGTGAAAAAAAACATGAAGTTCTGGCGGGTTCGGATTCAGAGAAACCGAACCCGCTCATCTCTACTTTGAACCCCAGCAGACTTGTGTCTGTCGGAAAGAGAGATCCAAGGTAGGTTTTAAATCTAGGATCGAGCACGGTGGCCAAAATGTAGTGCTCTGATTTCAACAGATTGACCACCCGTGAATCCTTGTTAAGCGAATTAAGGGCTCCATCCACAAGTCCCACATGCCTAGCAGAATCGCTCCCTTTTAGCTCCTCCCTTAATGCCTCCAGCTTCTTCTGCAAAAGCCTGATGAGGGGAATGACCTGACTCAGGCTGGCAGTGTCTGAACTGACTTCACGTGTGGCAAGTTCAAAAGGTTGCAGAACCTTGCACAACGTTGAAATCATTCTCCACTGCGCTTGAGACAGGTACATTCCACCTCCTATATCGTGCTCAATTGTATAGGCTTGAATGGCCTTTTGCTGCTCCTCCAACCTCTGAAGCATATAGAGGGTTGAATTCCACCTCGTTACCACTTCTTGCTTCAGATGATGGCAGGGCAGGTTCAGGCGTTTTTGGTGGTGCTCCAGTCTTCTGTACGTGGTGCCTGTACGCCGAAAGTGTCCCGCAATTCTTCTGGCCCCCGACAGCATCTCTTGCACGCCCCTGTAGTTTTTTAAAAAATTCTGCACCACCAAATTCAAGGTATGTGCAAAACATGGGACGTGCTGGAATTTGCCCATATTTAATGCACACACAATATTGCTGGCGTTGTCCGATGCCACAAATCCACAGGAGAGTCCAATTGGGGTAAGCCATTCCGCGATGATCTTCCTCAGTTGCCGTAAGAGGTTTTCAGCTGTGTGTGCGTATTCTGGAAACCGGTGATACAAAGCGTAGGCTGCCTAGGAAAGAGTTGGCGTTTGCGAGATGCTGCTACTGGTGCCGCCGCTGCTGTTCTTGCGGCGGGAGTCCATACATCTACCCAGTGGGCTGTCACAGTCATATAGTCCTGACCCTGCCCTGCTCCACTTGTCCACATGTCCGTGGTTAAGTGGACATTGGGTACAACTGCATTTTTTAGGACACTGGTGAGTCTTTTTCTGACAGCCATGTACATTCTCGGTATCGCCTGCCTAGAGAAGTGGAACCTAGATGGTATTTGGTAACGGGGGCACACTGCCTCAAGAAATTGTCTAGTTCCCTGTGAACTAACGGCGGATACCGGACGCACGTCTAACACCAACATAGTTGTCAAGGCCTCAGTTATCCGCTTTGCAACAGGATGACTGCTGTGATATTTCATCTTCCTCGCTAAGGACTGTTGGACAGTCAATTGCTTGGTGGAAGTAGTAAAAGTGGACTTACGACTTCCCCTCTGGGATGACCATCGACTCCC
Organism: Pseudophryne corroboree; assembly: GCF_028390025.1. NCBI lineage: Eukaryota > Metazoa > Chordata > Amphibia > Anura > Myobatrachidae > Pseudophryne > Pseudophryne corroboree. The sequence goes on along the minus strand of NC_086444.1, from coordinate 1,241,321,123 downwards.
AGCAGCAACAACAGCAGCGCCAGCAGCAGTAGGCGTTACACGCAAGGATGCATCGGAGGAATCCCAGGCAGGAGAGGACTCGTCAGAATTGCCAGTGACATGGCATGCAGGACTATTGGCATTCCTGGGGAAGGAGGAAATTGACACTGAGGGAGTTGGTGGGGTGGTTTGCGTGAGCTTGGTTACAAGAGGAAGGGATTTACTGGTCAGTGGACTGCTTCCGCTGTCGCCCAAAGTTTTTGAACTTGTCACTGACTTATTATGAATGCGCTGCAGGTGACGTATAAGGGAGGATGTTCCGAGGTGGTTAACGTCCTTACCCCTACTTATTACAGCTTGACAAAGGCAACACACGGCTTGACAAATGTTGTCCGCATTTCTGGTGAAATACTTCCACACCGAAGAGCTGATTTTTTTGGTATTTTCACCAGGCATGTCAACGGCCCTATTCCTCCCACGGACAACAGGTGTCTCCCCGGGTGCCTTACTTAAACAAACCACCTCACCATCAGAATCCTCCTTGTCAATTTCCTCCCCAGCGCCAGCAACACCCATATCCTCCTCATCCTGGTGTACTTCAACACTGACATCTTCAATCTGACTATCAGGAACTGGACTGCGAGTGCTCCTTCCAGCACTTGCAGGGGGCGTGCAAATGGTGGAAGGCGCTTGCTCTTCACGTCCAGTGTTGGGAAGGTCAGGCATCGCAACCGACACAATTGGACTCTCCTTGTGGATTTGGGATTTCGAAGAACGCACAGTTCTTTGCGGTGCTTTTGCCAGCTTGAGTCTTTTCAGTTTTCTAGCGAGAGGCTGAGTGCTTCCATCCTCATGTGAAGCTGAACCACTAGCCATGAACATAGGCCAGGGCCTCAGCCGTTCCTTGCCACTCCGTGTGGTAAATGGCATATTGGCAAGTTTACGCTTCTCCTCCGACAATTTTATTTTAGATTTTGGAGTCCTTTTTTTTACTGATATTTGGTGTTTTGGATTTTACATGCTCTGTACTATGACATTGGGCATCGGCCTTGGCAGACGACGTTGCTGGCATTTCATCGTCTTGGCCATGACTAGTGGCAGCAGCTTCAGCACGAGGTGGAAGTGGATCTTGATCTTTCCCTAATTTTGGAACCTCAACATTTTTGTTCTCCATATTTTAATAGGCACAACTAAAAGGCACCTCAGGTAAACAATGGAGATGGATGGATACTAGTATACTTATGGATGGACGAGCGACTACCGACACAGAGGTAGCTACAGCTGTTGACTACCGTACTGTGTCTGCTGCTAATATAGACTGGATGATAAGGAGATGAAATTAATATATATATATATATATATAATATCACTAGTACTGCAGCCGGACAGGTATATATATTTATTATGTAATGACTGATGACGGACCTGCTGGACACTGTCAGCTCAGCAGCACCGCAGACTGCTACAGTAAGCTACTATAGTAGTATGTATAAAGAAGAAAGAAAAAAAAAAAACCACGGGTAGGTGGTATACAATTATGGATGGACGAGCGACTGCCGACACAGAGGTAGCTACAGCCGTGGACTACCGTACTGTGTCTGCTGCTAATATAGACTGGATGATAATGAGATGAAATCAATATATATATATATATATATATATAATATCACTAGTACTGCTGCCGGACAGGTATATATATTTATTATGTAATGACTGATGACGGACCTACTGGACACTGTCAGCTCAGCAGCACCGCAGACTGCTACAGTAAGCTACTATAGTAGTATGTATAAAGAATAAAGAAAAGAAAAAAACCACGGGTAGGTGGTATACAATTATGGATGGACGAGCGACTGCCGACACAAAGGTAGCTACAGCCGTGGACTACCGTACTGTGTCTGCTGTTAATATAGACTGGATGATAATGAGATGAAATCAATATATATATATATATATATATAATATCACTAGTACTGCAGCCGGACAGGTATATATATTTATTATGTAATGACTGATGACGGACCTGCTGGACACTGTCAGCTCAGCAGCACCGCAGACTGCTACAGTAAGCTACTATAGTAGTATGTATAAAGAAGAAAGAAAAAAAAAAACCACGGGTAGGTGGTATACAATTATGGATGGACGAGCGACTGCCGACACAGAGGTAGCTACAGCCGTGGACTACCGTACTGTGTCTGCTGCTAATATAGACTGGATGATAATGAGATGAAATCAATATATATATATATAATATCACTAGTACTGCAGCCGGACAGGTATATATATTTATTATGTAATGACTGATGACGGACCTGCTGGACACAGTCAGCTCAGCAGCACCGCAGACTGCTACAGTAAGCTACTATAGTAGTATGTATAAAGAAGAAAGAAAAAAAAAAACCACGGGTAGGTGGTATACAATATTATATATATATTATATACAATTATATATATATATATATATATATATATATATTAAACTGGTGGTGACTGGTGGTCAGGTCACTGGTCACACTATCAGCAACTTGCAAGTAGTACTCCTAAGCAGACAATCACAATATATATTATACTGGTGGTCAGTGTGGTCACAATGGCAGTGTGGCACTCTGGCAGCAAAAGTGTGCACTGTACGTTATATGTACTCCTGAGTCCTGCTCTCAGCTTCTAACTGCTCCCCACTGTCAGTGTCTCCCCCACAAGTCAGATATATACAGTCACACTATCTATCACTTCAGCAAGTAACTAGTACTCCTCCTAATGCTCCCCAAAATTACTACTGTGTCTCTATCTACTGTCTCACTCTCTTCTCTATAAACGGAGAGGACGCCAGCCACGTCCTCTCCCTATGAATCTCAATGCACGTGTGAAAATGGCGGCGACGCGCGGCTCCTTATATAGAATCTGAGTCTCGCGATAGAATCCGTGCCTCGCGAGAATCCGACAGCGGGATAATGACGTTCGTGCGCGCTCGGGTTAACCGAGCAAGGCGGGAAGATCCGAGTCGCTCGGCCCCGTGTAAAAAAACATGAAGTTCGGGCGGGTTCGGATTCCGAGGAACCGAACCCGCTCATCCCTAGTCTCAACTATTACATCCTTCTCCTAACTGGGCTTCCCCAATACCATCTTGCTACACTCCATTATGTGCTCAGTGCTGCATCTAGACTTGTATTCCTTTTCCACTGTCCCACATCTAACCCCCTCTCTGCCATGCCCTTCACTGGTTCCCCATCCCATACAAAGTCCTCTTCAAACTTTTTACAAACACAGACTAGAAACTCTCCAACTCCACTGCTCCCTGCATCTCCAACCTCATCCTCATACACACTCACATCCACTCTCACAGGCCAGCCAATGACTAGTGATGAGCGGGTTCGGTTTCTCGGAAACCGAACCCCCCCGAACTTCACGCTTTTTACACGGGTCCGAGGCAGACTCGGATCTTCCCGCCTTGCTCGGCTAACCGGAGCGCGCCCGAACGTCATCATCCCGCTGTCGGATTCTCGCGAGGCTCGTATTCTATCGCGAGACTCGGATTCTATAAAAGGAGACGCGCGTCGCCGCCATTTTCACACGTGCATTGAGATTGATAGGGAGAGGACGTGGCTGGCGTCCTCTCCGTTTAGAATAGAAATAGATAGTGAGAGTGAGACACTCGATTTACTGGAGCTTAGGAGTACTCAGAGAGTGCAGAGTTTACTAGTGACTGACCAGTGACCACCAGTGCAGTTTTATTATTATTTAATATAATCCGTTCTCTGCCTGAAAAAAAACGATACACAGTGACACAGTATACCATATCTGTGCTCAGCCTCAGTGTGCTGCATCTTCTATGTATATCTGACTGTGCTGAGTGCTCACTGCTCACACAGCTTAATTGTGGGGGAGACTGGGGAGCAGTTATAGCAGGAGTACATATATTTAACAGTGCACACTTTTGCTGCCAGAGTGCCACTGCCAGTGTGACTGACCAGTGACCAGTGACCACCAGTATATTGTGATTGTCTGCCTGAAAAAGTTAAACACTCGTCGTGTGGTGTTTTTATTCTATAAACGCATTCTGCTGACAGTGTCCAGCAGGTCCGTCATTATATAATATATACCTGTCCTGCAGTAGTGATATATATATATTTTTATATCATTATCATCCAGTCTATACTAGCAGCAGACGCAGTACGGTAGTCCACGGCTGTAGCTACCTCTGTGTCGGCAGTCGCTCGTCCATAATTGTATACCTACCTGTGGTGGTTTTTTTTTTTTCTATCTTCTTCATACTAGTAGTTAACTTTAGGAGTCTGCAGTGCTGACAGTGTCCTGCAGGTCCGTCATTATATAATATATACCTGTCCGGCTGCAGTAGTGATATATATATATTTTTTATATCATTATCATCCAGTCTATATTAGCAGCAGACGCAGTACTGTAGTCCACGGCTGTAGCTACCTCTGTGTCGGCAGTCGCTCGTCCATCCATAATTGTATACCACCTACCTGTGGTGTTTTTTTTTCTATCTTCTTGATACTAGTAGCTTACTTTAGGAGTCTGCAGTGCTGACAGTGTCCAGCAGGTCCGTCATTATATAATATATACCTGTCCGGCTGCAGTAGTGATATATATATATTTATTATATCATTATCATCCAGTCTATATTAGCAGCAGACGCAGTACGGTAGTCCACGGCTGTAGCTACCTCTGTGTCGGCAGTCGCTCGTCCATCCATAAGTATACTAGTATCCATCCATCTCCATTGTTTACCTGAGGTGCCTTTTAGTTGTGCCTATTAAAATATGGAGAACAAAAATGTTGAGGATCCAAAAATAGGGAAAGATCAAGATCGGCTTCCACCTCGTGCTGAAGCTGCTGCCACTAGTCATGGCCGAGACGATGAAATTCCATCAAAGTCGTCTGCCAAGGCCGATGCCCAATGTCATAGTACAGAGCATGTAAAATCCAAAACACCAAATATCAGTAAAAAAAGGACTCAAAAATCTAAAATAAAATTGTCAGAGGAGAAGCGTAAACTTGCCAATATGCCATTTACCACACGGAGTGGCAAGGAACGGCTGAGGCCCTGGTCTATGTTCATGGCTAGTGGTTCAGCTTCACATGAGGATGGAAGCACTCAGCCTCTCGCTAGAAAAATGAAAAGACTCAAGCTGGCAAAAGCACAGCAAAGAACTGTGCGTTTTTCGAAATCACAAATCCACAAGGAGAGTCCAATTGTGTCGTTTGCGATGCCTGACCTTCCCAACACTGGACGTGAAGAGCATGCGCCTTCCACCATTTGCACGCCCCCTGCAAGTGCTGGAAGGAGCACCCGCAGTCCAGTTCCTGATAGTCAGATTGAAGATGTCAGTGTTGAAGTACACCAGGATGAGGAGGATATGGGTGTTGCTGGCGCTGGGGAGGAAATTGACCAGGAGGATTCTGATGGTGAGGTGGTTTGTTTAAGTCAGGCACCCGGTGAGACACCTGTTGTCCGTGGGAGGAATAGGGCCATTGACATGCCTGGTGAAAATACCAAAAAAATCAGCTCTTCGGTGTGGAAGTATTTCAACAGAAATGCGGACAACATTTGTCAAGCCGTGTGTTGCCTTTGTCAAGCTGTAATAAGTAGGGGTAAGGACGTTAACCACCTCGGAACATCCTCCCTTATACGTCACCTGCAGCGCATTCATCATAAGTCAGTGACAAGTTCAAAAACTTTGGGCGACAGCGGAAGCAGTCCACTGACCAGTAAATCCCTTCCTCTTGTAACCAAGCTCACGCAAACCACCCCACCAACTCCCTCAGTGTCAATTTCCTCCTTCCCCAGGAATGCCAATAGTCCTGCAGGCCATGTCACTGGCAATTCTGACGAGTCCTCTCCTGCCTGGGATTCCTCCGATGCATCCTTGCGTGTAACGCCTACTGCTGCTGGCGCTGCTGTTGTTGCTGCTGGGAGTCGATGGTCATCCCAGAGGGGAAGTCGTACTCGTAAGACCACTTTTACTACTTCCACCAAGCAATTGACTGTCCAACAGTCCTTTGCGAGGAAGATGAAATATCACAGCAGTCATCCTGCTGCAAAGCGGATAACTGAGGCCTTGGCATCCTGGGCGGTGAGAAACGTGGTTCCGGTATCCATCATTACTGCAGAGCCAACTAGAGACTTGTTGGAGGTACTGTGTCCCCGGTACCAAATACCATCTAGGTTCCATTTCTCTAGGCAGGCGATACCGATAATGTACACAGACCTCAGAAAAAGACTCACCAGTGTCCTAAAAAATGCAGTTGTACCCAATGTCCACTTAACCACAGACATGTGGACAAGTGGAGCAGGGCAGGCTCAGGACTATATGACTGTGACAGCCCACTGGGTAGATGTATGGACTCCCGCCGCAAGAACAGCAGCGGCAGCACCAGTAGCAGCATCTCGCAAACGCCAACTCTTTCCTAGGCAGGCTACGCTTTGTATCACCGCTTTCCAGAATACGCACACAGCTAAAAACCTCTTACGGCAACTGAGGAAGATCATCGCAGAATGGCTTACCCCAATTGGACTCTCCTGTGGATTTGTGGAATCGGACAACGCCAGCAATATTGTGTGTGCATTAAATATGGGCAAATTCCAGCACGTCCCATGTTTTGCACATACCTTGAATTTGGTGGTGCAGAATTATTTAAAAAACGAGAGGGGCGTGCAAGAGATGCTGTCGGGGGCCAGAAGAATTGCGGGACACTTTCGGCGTACAGGCACCACGTACAGAAGACTGGAGCACCACCAAAAACGCCTGAACCTGCCCTGCCATCATCTGAAGCAAGAAGTGGTAACGAGGTGGAATTCAACCCTCTATATGCTTCAGAGGTTGGAGGAGCAGCAAAAGGCCATTCAAGCCTATACAACTGAGCATGATATAGGAGGTGGAATGCACCTGTCTCAAGCGCAGTGGAGAATGATTTCAACGTTGTGCAAGGTTCTGCAACCTTTTGAACTTGCCACACGTGAAGTCAGTTCAGACACTGCCAGCCTGAGTCAGGTCATTCCCCTCATCAGGCTTTTGCAGAAGAAGATGGAGACATTGAAGGAGGAGCTAACACAGAGCGATTCCGCTAGGCATGTGGGACTTGTGGATGGAGCCCTTAATTCGCTTAACAAGGATTCACGGGTTGTCAATCTGTTGAAATCAGAGCACTACATTTTGTCCACCGTGCTCGATCCTAGATTTAAAACCTACCTTGGATCTCTCTTTCCGGCAGACACAAGTCTGCTGGGGTTCAAAGAACTGCTGGTGACAAAATTGTCAAGTCAAGCGGAACGCGACCTGTCAACATCTCCTCCTTCACATTCTCCCGCAACTGGGGGTGCGAGGAAAAGGCTCAGAATTCCGAGCCAACCCGCTGGCGGTGATGCAGGGCAGTCTGGAGCGACTGCTGATGCTGACATCTGGTCCGAACTGAAGAACCTGACAACGATTACGGACATGTCGTCTACTATCACTGCATATGTTTCTCTCCCCATTGAAAGAATGGTGGAGGATTATATGAGTGACCGCATCCAAGTAGGCACGTCAGACAGTCCGTACTTATACTGGCAGGAAAAAGAGGCAATTTGGAGGCCCTTGCACAAACTGGCTTTATTCTACCTAAGTTGCCCTCCCACAAGTGTGTACTCCGAAAGAGTGTTTAGTGCCGCCGCTCACCTTGTCAGCAATCGGCGTACGAGGTTACATCCAGAAAATGTGGAGAAGATGATGTTCATTAAAATGAATTATAATCAATTCCTCCGTGGAGACATTGACCAGCAGCAATTGCCTCCACAAAGTACACAGGGAGCTGAGATGGTGGATTCCAGTGGGGACGAATTGATAATCTGTGAGGAGGGGGATGTACACGGTGATATATCGGAGGATGATGATGAGGTGGACATCTTGCCTCTGTAGAGCCAGTTTGTGCAAGGAGAGATTAATTGCTTCTTTTTTGGTGGGGGTCCAAACCAACCCGTCATTTCAGTCACAGTCGTGTGGCAGACCCTGTCACTGAAATGATGGGTTGGTTAAAGTGTGCATGTCCTGTTTATACAACATAAGGGTGGGTGGGAGGGCCCAAGGACAATTCCATCTTGCACCTCTTTTTTCTTTCATTTTTCTTTGCGTCATGTGCTGTTTGGGGAGTAGTTTTTGGAAGGGCCATCCTGCGTGACACTGCAGTGCCACTCCTAGATGGGCCAGGTGTTTGTGTCGGCCACTTGGGTCGCTTATCTTAGTCACACAGCTACCTCATTGCGCCTCTTTTTTTCTTTGCGTCATGTGCTGTTTGGGGGGTGTTTTTTGGAAGGGCCATCCTGCGTGACACTGCAGTGCCACTCCTAGATGGGCCAGGTGTTTGTGTCGGCCACTTGGGTCGCTTATCTTAGTCACACAGCTACCTCATTGCGCCTCTTTTTTTCTTTGCGTCATGTGCTGTTTGGGGGGTGTTTTTTGGAAGGGCCATCCTGCGTGACACTGCAGTGCCACTCCTAGATGGGCCAGGTGTTTGTGTCGGCCACTTGGGTCGCTTATCTTAGTCACACAGCTACCTCATTGCGCCTCTTTTTTTCTTTGCGTCATGTGCTGTTTAGGCGGTGTTTTTTGGAAGGGCCATCCTGCGTGACACTGCAGTGCCACTCCTAGATGGGCCAGGTGTTTGTGTCGGCCACTTGGGTCGCTTATCTTAGTCACACAGCTACCTCATTGCGCCTCTTTTTTTCTTTGCGTCATGTGCTGTTTGGGGGGTGTTTTTGCAAGGGCCATCCTGCGTGACACTGCAGTGCCACTCCTAGATGGGCCAGGTGTTTGTGTCGGCCACTTGGGTCGCTTATCTTAGTCACACAGCTACCTCATTGCGCCTCTTTTTTTCTTTGCGTCATGTGCTGTTTGGGGGGTGTTTTTTGGAAGGGCCATCCTGCGTGACACTGCAGTGCCACTCCTAGATGGGCCAGGTGTTTGTGTCGGCCACTAGGGTCGCTTATCTTAGTCACACAGCTACCTCATTGTGCCTCTTTTTTTTCTTCTTTGCGTCATGTGCTGTTTGGGGAGTAGTTTTTTGAAGGGCCATCCTGCGTGACACTGCAGTGCCACTCCTAGATGGGCCAGGTGTTTGTGTCGGCCACTTGGGTCGCTGAGCTTAGTCATCCAGCGACCTCGGTGCAAATTTTAGGACTAAAAATAATATTGTAAGGTGTGAGGTGTTCAGAATAGACTGAAAATGAGTGGAAATTATGGTTATTGAGGTTAATAATACTTTGGGATCAAAATGACCCCCAAATTCTATGATTTAAGCTGTTTTTTAGGGTTTTTTGAAAAAAACACCCGAATCCAAAACACACCCGAATCCGACAAAAAAAAAATCGGTGAGGTTTTGCCAAAACGCGTTCGAACCCAAAACACGGCCGCGGAACCGAGCCCAAAACCAAAACACAAAACCCGAAAAATTTCCGGTGCTCATCACTACCAATGACCACTGCCTTTCTTCATCTCTAGTTACCACTTTTCACTACAGAATCCAAAAATTCTCCCATGCTGCCTCTATCATTGGAATGATCTCCATGTTCCATCAGACAATCCATAAGCCTGAATTGCTTCAATCTGGTGCTGAAAACTCAACTGTTCATAAAGGCATATCCATCAACCATATTTTCATGTAACCAAATAGTCTACGTCACCCACATGCACCCTCCAATTCTTCCACTCCGGCTTCCTGTCTTTAGCTCCCCTTACATTGGCTCACTCTTGTCTTTAATAGACTGTAAGCTCCTTGAGCAGGGCCCTCTTTCCTCCTGTTCTCATTATCTACTGCACTTCTCTTACACACCAGCTAAACTCTACAGCTCCTCCTTGGGTTCATTGTCCCTGGAATATTTCCATTACATCCCTTGACCTGTGGCTGTTTTGAGATTTACAGTTTATTGCTTTTTGTTACTTGTCTACTGTAAGTATTGTACTGTACTATTGTATCCTGTAGTTTCTTACTATTATGATCTTTGCAATATGCTGCAGACCAGATATAAATATATATATATATATATATATATATACACATAAAAATATATATATATTTAACTTTATTGTCATAGGGACAGCATATACATGCCTGTCATGGATGTGAAACAGCAGTTTGTTGAATGCAGTCCTGGTATTCAGTTTGATCAAGACTAAGCAACAGCAAGCATGATTACAGACACCTGTCAGCTCTGTAACCTGTGACTTGCTGGTAACTGCTTATGTTCAGTTGTGAATTGCCTACATCAATCTAGAGATGAGCGGGTTTGGTTCCTCGGAATCCGAACCCCCCCGAACTTCACCCATTTTACACGGTTCCGAGGCAGACTCGGATCCTCCCGCCTTGCTCGGTTAACCCGAGCGCGCCTGAACGTAATCATCCCGCTGTCGGATTCTCGCGAGATTCTGATTCTATATAAGGAGCCGCGCGTCGCTGCCATTTTTCACACGTGCATTGGAAATGATCGTGAGAGGACGTGGCTGGCGTCCTCTCAGTTTCTATGTTCAGGGGGCTGCAAATATCTGTGCTCTCTGCCTGAAAAACGCTCCATATCTGTGCTCAGTGTGCTGCAAATATCTGTGCTCACACTGCTTTATTGTGGGGACTGGGGACCACCAGTATTATATAGGAGGAGTACAGTGCAGAGTTTTGCAGACCAGTGACCACCAGTATTATACGTTCTCTGTCTGAAAAACGCTCCATATCTGTGCTCAGTGTGCTGCAAATATCTGTGCTCACACTGCTTTATTGTGGGGACTGGGGACCACGAGTATTATATAGGAGGAGTACAGTGCAGAGTTTTGCTGACCAGTGACCAGTGACCACCAGTAGTATACGTTCTCTGCCTGAAAAATGCTCCATATCTGTGCTCAGTGTGCTGCAAATATCTGTGCTCACACTGCTTTATTGTGGGGACTGGGGACCACCAGTATTATATAGCAGGAGTACAGTGCAGAGTTTTGCTGACCAGTTACCACCAGTATTATACGTTCTCTGCCTGAAAAACGCTCCATATCTGTGCTAAGGTGTGCTGCAAGTATCTGTGCTCACACTGCTTTATTGTGGGGACTGGGGACCTTCAGTATTATATAGGAGGAGTACAGAGCAGAGTTTTGCTGACCAGTGACCACCAGTATTATACATTCTCTGCCTGAAAAATGCTCCATATCTGTGCTCAGTGTGCTGCAAATATCTGTGCTCACACTGCTTTTTTTGTGAGGACTGGGCACCACCAGTATTATATAGGAGGAGTACAGTGCAGAGTTTTGCAGACCAGTGACCAGTGACCACCAGTATTATACGTTCTCTGCCTGAAAAACGCTCCATATATGTGCTGCATTGTAGTATATATACTTATATAGTAGGAGTACAGTGCATCATTTTGCTGACCACCAGTATATAATATATAGCAGTACGGTACAGTAGGCCACTGCTCTACCTACCTCTGTGTCGTCAAGTATACTATCCATCCATACCTGTGGTGCATTTCAGTTGTGCGCAGTATATATTGTAGTAGGCCATTGCTATTGATACTGGCATATAATTCCACACATTAAAAAATGGAGAACAAAAATGTGGAGGGTAAAATAGGGAAAGATCAAGATCCACTTCCACCTTGTACTGAAGCTGCTGCCACTAGTCATGTCCGAGACGATGAAATGCCATCAACGTCGTCTGCCAAGGCCGATGCCCAATGTCATAGTAGAGAGCATGTAAAATCCAAAAACAAAAGTTCAGTAAAATGACCCAAAAATCAAAATTAAAAGCGTCTGATGAGAAGCTTAAACTTGCCAATATGCCATTTACGACACGGAGTGGCAAGGAACGGCTGAGGGCCTGGCCTATGTTCATGGCTAGTGGTTCAGCTTCACATGAGGATGGAAGCACTCATCCTCCTGCTAGAAAACTTAAAAGAGTTAAGATGGCAAAAGCACAGCAAAGAACTGTGCGTTCTTCTAAATCACAAATCCCCAAGGAGAGTCCAATTGTGTCGGTTGCGATGCCTGACCTTCCCAACACTGGACGGGAAGAGGTGGCGCCTTCCACCATTTGCACGCCCCCTGCAAGTACTGGAAGGAGCACCCACAGTCCAGTTCCTGATAGTCAAATTGAAGATGTCACTGTTGAAGTACACCAGGATGAGGATATGGGTGTTGCTGGCGCTGGGGAGGAAATTGACAAGGAGGATTCCGATGGTGAGGTGGTTTGTTTAAGTCAGGCACCCGGGGAGACACCTGTTGTCCGTGGGACGAATATGGCCATTGACATGCCTGGTCAAAATACAAAAAAAATCACCTCTTCGGTGTGGAATTATTTCAACAGAAATGCGGATTACTGGTGTCAAGCCGTGTGTTGCCTTTGTCAAGCTGTAATAAGTAGGGGTAAGGATGTTAACCACCTTGGAACATCTACCCTTATATGTCACCTGGACTGCATTCATCAGAAGTCAGTGACAAGTTCAAAAACTTTGGGTGACATCGGAAGCAGTCCACTGACAACTAAATCCCTTCCTCTTGTAACCAAGCTCCTGCAAACCACACCACCAACTCCCTCAGTGTCAATTTCCTACTTACACAAGAAAGCCAATAGTCCTGCAGGCCATGTCACTGGCAAGTCTGGCGAGTCCTCTCCTGCCTGGGATTCCTCCGATGCATCCTTGAGTGTAACGCCTACTGCTGCTGGCGCTGCTGTTGTTGCTGCTGGGAGTTGATCGTCATCCCAGAGGGGAAGTCGGAAGACCACTTGTACTACTTCCAGTAAGCAATTGACTGTCCAACAGTCCTTTGCGAGGAAGATGAAACATCACAGCAGTCATCCTGCTGCAAAGCGGATAACTCAGGTCTTGTCAGCCTGGGTGGTGAGAAACGTGTGTCCGGTATCCACTGTTAATTCACAGGCAACTAGAGACTTCATTGAGGTACTGTGTCCCCGGTACCAAATACCATCTAGGTTCCATTTCTCTAGGCAGGCGATACCGAAAATGTACACAGACCTCAGAAAAAGAGTCACCAGTGTCCTAAAAATTGCAGTTGTACCCAATCTCCACTTAACCACGGACATGTGGGCAAGTGGAGCAGGGCAGACTCAGGACTATATGACTGTGACAGCCCACTGGGAAGATGTATTGCCTCCCGCAGCAAGAACAGCAGTGGCGGCACCAGTAGCAGCATCTCGCAAACGCCAACTCGTTCCTAGGCAGGCTACGCTTTGTATCACCGCTTTCCAGAAGAGGCACACAGCTGACAACCTCTTACGGAAACTGAGGAACATCATCGCAGAATGGCTTACCCCAATTGGACTCTCCTGGGGATTTGTGACATCGGACAACGCCACCAATATTGTGGGTGCATTACATGTGGGCAAATTCCAGCACGTCCCATGTTTTGCACATACATTTAATTTGGTGGTGCAGAATTATTTAAAAAACGACAGGGGCGTGCAAGAGATGCTGTCGGTGGCCCGAAGAATTGCTGGCCACTTTCGGCATTCAGCCACCGCGTGACGAAGACTGGAGCACCAGCAAACACTCCTGAACCTGCCCTGCCATCATCTGAAGCAAGAGGTGGTAACGAGGTGGAATTCAACCCTCTATATGCTTCAGAGGATGGAGGAGCAGCAAAAGGCCATTCAAGCCTATACAGCTACCTACGATATAGGCAAAGGAGGGGGAATTCACCTGAATCAAGGGCAGTGGAGAATGATTTCAACGTTGTGCAAGGTTCTGCAACCCTTTGAACTTGCCACACGTGAAGTCAGTTCAGACACTGCCAGCCTGAGTCAGGTCATTCCCCTCATCAGGCTTTTTCAGACTAAGCTGGAGACATTGAAGGAGGAGCTAAAACAGTGATTCCGCTAGGCATGTGGGACTTGTGGATGGAGCCCTTAATCCGCTTAACCAGGATTCACGGGTGGTCAATCTGTTGAAATCAGAGCACTACATTTTGGCCACCGTGCTCGATCCTAGATTTAAAACCTACTTTGTATCTCTCTTTCCGGCAGACACAAGTCTGCAGAGGTTCAAAGACCTGCTGGTGAGAAAATTGTCAAGTCAAGCGGAAAGTGACCCGTCAACAGCTCCTCCTTCACATTCTCCCGCAACTGGGGCTGCGAGGAAAAGGCTAAGAATTCCGAGCCCACCCGCTGGCGGTGATGCAGGGCAGTCTGGAGCGAGTGCTGACATCTGGTTCGGACTGAAGGACCTGCCAATGATTACTGACATGTCGTCTACTGTCACTGCATATGATTCTGTCACCATTGAAAGAATGGTGGAGGATCATATGAGTGACCGCATCCAAGTAGGCACGTCAGACAGTCCGTATGTATACTGGCAGGAAAAAGAGGCAATTTGGAGGCCCTTGCACAAACTGGCTTTATTCTACCTAAGTTGCCCTCCCTCCAGTGTGTACTCCGAAAGAGTGTTTAGTGCAGCCGCTCACCTTGTCAGCAATCGGCGTACGAGGTTACTTCCAGAAAATGTGGAGAAGATGATGTTCATCAAAATTAATTATAATCAATTCCTCCGTGGACACATTCACCAGCAATTGCCTCCAGAAAGTACACAGGGACCTGAGATGGTGGATTCCAGTGGGGACGAATTAATAATCTGTGAGGAGGGGGATGCACACTGTGAAAGGGATGAGGAATCGGATGATGAGGAGGAGGTGGACATCTTGCCTTTGTAGAGCCAGTTTGTGCAAGGAGAGATTGATTGCTTCTTTTTTGGTGGGGGCCCAAACCAACCTGTCATTTCAGTCACAGTCGTGTGGCAGACCCTGTGGCTGAAATGATGGGTTTGTTAAAGTGTGCATGTCCTGTTTAAACAACATAAGGGTGGGTGGGAGGGCCCAAGGACAATTCCATCTTGCACCTCTTTTTGCTTTAATTTTTCTTTGCATCATGTGCTGTTTGGGTACTATTTTTTTAAGTGCCATCCTGTCTGACACTGCAGTGCCACTCATAGATGGGTCAGGTGTTTGTGTCGGACACTTGGGTCGCTTAGCTTAGTCATCCAGTGACCTTGGTGCACCTCTTTTTTTCTTTGCATCATGTGCTGTTTGGGGACTATTTTTTAAATCTGTCATCCTGTCTGACACTGCAGTGCCACTCCAAGATGGGCCAGGTGTTTGTGTCGGCCACTTGGGTCGCTTAGCTTAGCTATCCAGCGACCTTGGTGCACCTCTTTTTTTCTTTGCATCATGTGCTGTTTGGGGACTATTTTTTAAATCTGCCATCCTATCTGACACTGCAGTGCCACTCCTAGATGGGCCAGGTGTTTGTGTCGGCCACTTGGGTCGCTTAGCTTAGCCATTCAGCGACCTTAGTGCACCTCTTTTTTTCTTTGCATCATGTGCTGTTTGGGTACTATTTTTTTAAGTGCCATCCTGTCTGACACTGCAGTGCCACTCCTAGATGGGTCAGGTGTTTGTGTCGGACACTCGGGTCGCTTAGCTTAGTCATCCAGCGACCTTGGTGCACCTCTTTTTTTCTTTGCATCATGTGCTGTTTGGGGACTATTTTTTAAATCTGTCATCCTGTCTGACACTGCAGTGCCACTCCTAGATGGGCCAGGTGTTTGTGTCGGCCACTTGGGTCGCTTAGCTTAGCTATCCAGCGACCTTGGTGCACCTCTTTTTTTCTTTGCATCATGTGCTGTTTGGGGACTATTTTTTAAATCTGCCATCCTATCTGACACTGCAGTGCCACTCCTAGATGGGCCAGGTGTTTGTGTCGGCCACTTGGGTCGCTTAGCTTAGCCATCCAGCGACCTTGGTGCACTTCTTTTTTTCTTTGCATCATGTGCTGTTTGGGGACTATTTTTTAAATATGCCATCCTGTCTGACACTGCAGTGCCACTCCTAGATGGGCCAGGTGTTTGTGTCGGCCACTTGGGTCGCTTAGCTTAGCCATCCAGCGACCTTGGTTCACCTCTTTTTTTCTTTGCATCATGTGCTGTTTGGGGACTATTTTTTAAATCTGCCATCCTGCATGACACTGCAGTGCCACTCCTAGATGTGCCAGGTGTTTGTGTCGGCCACTTGGCTCGCTTAGCTTAGTCACACAGCGACCTCGGTGCAAATTTTAGGACTAAAAATAATATTGTGAGGTGTGAGGTGTTCAGAATAGACTGAAAATGAGTGGAAATTATGGTTATTGAGGTTAATAATACTATGGGAACAAAATGACCCCCAAATTCTATGATTTAAGCTGTTTTTGAGGGGTTTTTTGTAAAAAAAACACCCGAATCCAAAACACACCCGAATCCGACAAAACATTTTAAGTGAGGTTTTGCCAAAACGCGTCCGAATCCAAAACACGGCCGCGGAACCGAATCCAAAACCAAAACACAAAACCCGAAAAATTTCCGGTGCACATCACTACCTCAATCCTGCTTCTGTGCAGACAACTTAGGATCTCTGGCCTACTCAAATTCAGGCTCTCCTTTCCTGGCTTTCTCTCAGCAAGACATAGAACAGTCTTTGAGTTTGGTGGTATTCCCTTTGTTGTACAGGTGTAGGCTCAAGTCTCCAGACCCTCATCAGCTCCCTCACATACTGACCTCTGACTGGCTTCACAAAACATGCTTTCAGACTGATTTGACTGGAAAGACTTCTAGCCTGTCTCTCTCTCCTCTATCCATTGAGTTGTGGAAACTCCTGGCTTTTCTCCCTTGTGTGGGTGGATCAATCCAACCACACTCTTAAAACATGTGTTAGTGTTGCAAAGTTCAATCCTAACTCTTAGAAGCTGACAGCATCTATAGTTGTTAATGTCCAAACACTGCCCATGGTCTGCTCCCATGGTCTGCTGTTAATGTCCAAACACTGCATGGTCTGCTTAGGTGACTTCTCCCCAACAAGTCCAGAAATGATGAAGTCATACTTGAAGACTAAACTGTTGGGCATGTCCTTAGCTGATGAAACTGTGTTTCATGAGCAGCCAGCAGGACTAAATTATCTGTGGCTGTGACTGGCCCTGGAGCTCTGGGAACTGGGAGACTTGCAGGCTATGCCAGTAGTGTTAGATCACAATGTCATTTATGCTTCATTGAGCCCTATTTTATGTAAGTCTTTTATTTTCAGAAGAGCATTCAAACTTTTTATTATGGACTGCACTATATTGCTCCCCTTGTTTGAATATATATATACATATATATATATATATATATATACATATATAAATATACACAGTGTGTATATGTATATATATATATATATATATATATATATATATATCCAGTGTCGGACTGGCCCATAGGGGCACATGGGAATCCCCCGGTGGGCCCCACTGCCTGGGCTCCCCACCTCTTCCTCTAGATATCAGGTTCCAGACTGTGCACTTGAATAATATACATATGTTACCTTATGCTGCACAGGACAATGGTGAATGTTCTACAGTGTATTAATATGGTAAACTATCATGCATGGAATATATCTATAAAGGTGCCCAGATTATGCACTCTCTAGTGGTTTTCCAAGCCTCTGTGGAGACCATCCACCCCAATAAGCATGGGCCCCCTACCACTCCCTCCCCCTGGTGGACCCCTCATGCCCCAGTCAAACACTGTATATATATATATACATATATATATATATATATATTGTAGAAAATATACTGCAGCACTCATAGATTTGAATGAGTCGATTTATGTGTCAAAACTGCAACATACAAGCTCCAACGTTTCGGGACACAGCCACCCCTTTGTCAAGGTGCATACACACCTTGACAAAGGGGCTCTGGGCCCCGAAACGTTGTTTCTGTGATGATATTTTTAATACACCTTTTGAAGATTTATTCACCTCACCTTTTCTTTCTGAGTATTATATATATATATATATATATATATATATAAAGTTTTGCCTTAAAGTGAATTGCTGTGTCATTTAAGCTTTATCTGCACAACATACACAATGCCATCCCCTGTCATAAGGGAGAGATATGAGAGTTATAATAGCTCAGAAATTCTGCGTATGTCTCCCATTATACTGAAAAAAATTATCATCATTGCCTCTAAAAACATATAGCCTGATTTACGTTGTAAGCAGGTGTATATGTTGCAATCTCTATTAATGTACTGTATATGTCCTTTAATATACTCTTTTTTTTATCTCCCTATGAAAGCGACACTATATGAAAAATCTTCATTACACAGATCCCACTGGGGAAGAGGTGTCCTTTAATGAGAGAGGAGATCTGCCCTCTAAGTGGTCTATGGCAAACTGGGTCATATACAAGAATGGTCCTTTATATGAGTTTGATGTAAAACACGTGACCACCTTTGAAGAATCACTGGAAGATGAGGAGGTTTTCCGCATTGAACCAGGAGACATTACATGGAAAAAAGGCACGGTAAGAGAATATATCAAGTAGATCATATATAAAATCAGTTGAGTTTGATAGAAGGCAAATGCCAAAATAATTGGTTGATTAGATCAGTAAATAATCTGATTGTTATGTGGTTAGTAACAATGTCACAGTTCCTATATCATCACCAGAATCCTGTCACAGCTTAAATCCAATTTACAGTATTTTGTCCATAAAATTGTTGTAACTTTGAACATATTGTAACACCCACACAGGCGAAAAGCTCAAAGTATTGTTTCAACCATGTCAGGATCTGAGGAGAACATAGTGACTGGGAACAACATCGCGGTCTTCTTCTGGTGCTAATACCAAAGTGATTAACTTCCCAGTTATACACTGTATATTGGGGGTCATTCCGAGTTGTTCGCACGCAAGCTGCATTTAGCAGCTTTGCACACGCTAAGCCGCCGCCTACTGAAAGTGAATCTTAGCTTATTAAAATTGCGAACAAAAGATTAGCAGAATTGTGAATAGACACTTCTTAGCAGTTTCTGAGTAGCTCCAGACTTACTCGGCAACTGCGATCAGTTCAGTGCTTGTCGTTCCTGGTTTGACGTCACAAACACACCCAGCGTTCGCCCAGACACTCCTCCGTTTCTCCAGCCACTCCCGCGTTTTTCCCAGAAACGGTAGCATTTTTTCACACACTCCCATAAAACGGCCTGTTTCCGCCCAGAAACACCCACTTCCTGTCAATCACACTCCGATCACCAGAACGAAGAAAAAACCTTATAATGCCGTGAGTAAAATACCTAACTGCATAGCAAATTTACTTGGCGCAGTCGCACTGCGGACATTGCGCATGCGCATTAGCGACTAATCGCTCCGTTGCGAGAAAAAAATAACGAGCGAACAACTCGGAATGACCCCCATTGTTCTGAAAGGAAATGGAAGGTCACCTACAAAGGTTGAGAAGAATTTCCTGGCACATCCTCTTCTGATGAGACATCAGTTTACAAATTGTTTTTGTGTGTGTTTTTTTTTTTTTTTTTTTGCTATTTCTTTGCCCAGGTTTATAGTAATAAGTAACATAGTTGCTGAGGTTGAAAGAAGACAGTTTGTCCATCGAGTTCAACCTGTTAGTGATCTCTTGCACTGTAATATTTTTAAGACTAATTTTAACTGCAGTGAATGTTTAGCAGTTATGTCACTTCCTTTAAAATTACTATAGAGCATGATTTACCCTCCATGACCCGGTATATCCTTATACATTAGGAATTTACCTAGCTCATTCTTAAAAGTAGTGACCGAGCCCACCATTACTACACTCTCAGCCAGGAAATTCCAAATACGTATTGTCCTTACTGTAAATAAACATTTCCATCTCTGTGTGCGAAATCTCCTCTCCTCCAACCTAAGCGAGTGTCCACGTATCCTTTGTGATGATCTTACTAAAACAAATCCCCCACTAGCTCTGTGTATTGACCCCTTATATATTTGTAAATGTTAATTATGTCCCCTCTTAATCTCCTCTTTTGCAATGTGAACATGCCTAGACTAACAAGCCTTTCCTTGTATTCTATCCACTTATTTAATTTGGTTGTGCGTCTCTGAACCTTTTCTAGTTCCAGGATATCTTTTTTGTAGTATGGTGCCCATATTTGTGCACAGTATTCGAGATGTGGCCTCACTAGTGATTTATATAATGGGAGTCTAACACTCTCATCCCTTGCATAAATTCCCCGCTGTATGCATGCTAATACCTTGTTTGCCTTTTTTGCTGCATACCTACTATGGGTACTACTGCTATGTTTGTTATCTATGTGAACACCTAAATCTTTTTCCAGTAAAGAATCTCATAGTTTTCCCTCATTAATATTAGTGATGTGCACCGGACATTTTTCGGGTTTTGTGTTTTGGTTTTGGATTCGGTTCCGCTGCCGTGTTTTGGATTCGGACGCGTTTTGGCAAAACCTATCCGAAAATTTTTTGTCGGATTCGGGTGTGTTTTGGATTCGGGTGTTTTTTACAAAAAACCCTAAAAAACAGCTTAAATCATAGAATTTGGGGGTCATTTTGATCCCATAGTTTTATTAACCTCAATAACCATAATTTCCACTCATTTCCAGTCTATTCTGAACACCTCACACCTCACAATATTATTTTTAGTCCTAAAATTTGCACCGAGGTCGCTGGATGGCTAAGCTAACCGACACAAGTGGCCGACACAAACACTTGGCCCATCTAGGAGTGGCACTGCAGTGTCAGGCAGGATGGCATTTCAAAAAAATAGTCCCCAAACAGCACATGATGCAAAGAAAAAAAGAGGCGCACCAAGGTCGCTGTGTGACTAAGCTAAGCGACACAAGTGGCCGACACAAACACCTGGCCCATCTAGGAGTGGCACTGCAGTGTCAGGCAGGATGGCACTTCAAAAAAATTGTCCCCAAACAGCACATGATGCAAAGAAAAATAAAAAAAAAAGAGGTGCAAGATGGAATTGTCCTTGGGCCCTCCCACCCACCCTTATGTTGTATAAACAGGACATGCACACTTTAACGAACCCATCATTTCAGCGACAGGGTCTGCCACATGACTGTGACTGAAATGACTGGATGGTTTGGGCCCCCACCAAAAAAAGAAGCAATCAATCTCTCCTTGCACAAACTGGCTCTACAGAGGCAAGATGTCCACCTCATCATCATCCTCCGATTCCTTACCCCTTTCACTGTGTACATCCCCCTCCTCACAGATTATTAATTCGTCCCCACTGGAATCCACCATCTCAGGTCCCTGTGTACTTTGTGGAGGCAATTGCTGCTGGTGAATGTCTCCACGGAGAAATTGATTATAATTAATTTTGATGAACATCATCTTCTCCACATTTTCTGGAAGTAACCTCGTACGCCGATTGCTGACAAGGTGAGCGGCTGCACTAAACACTCTTTCGGAGTACACACTGGAGGGAGGGCAACTTAGGTAGAATAAAGCCAGTTTGTGCAAGGGCCTCCAAATTGCCTCTTTTTCCTGCCAGTATACGTACGGACTGTCTGACGTGCCTACTTGGATGCGGTCACTCATATAATCCTCCACCATTCTTTCAATGGTGAGAGAATCATATGAAGTGACAGTAGACGACATGTCAGTAATCGTTGGCAGGTCCATCAGTCCGTACCAGATGTCAGCACTCGCTCCAGACTGCCCTGCATCACCGCCAGCGGGTGGGCTCGGAATTCTTAGCCTTTTCCTTGCACCCCCAGTTGCGGAAGAATGTGAAGGAGGAGATGTTGACGGGTCACGTTCCGCTTGACTTGACAATTTTCTCACCAGCAGGTCTTTGAACCTCTGCAGACTTGTGTCTGCCGGAAAGAGAGATCCAAGGTAGGTTTTAAATCTAGGATCGAGCACGGTGGCCAAAATGTAGAGCTCTGATTTCAACAGATTGACCACCCGTGAATCCTGGTTAAGCAAATTAAGGGCTCCATCCACAAGTCCCACATGCCTAGCGGAATCGCTCTGTTTTAGCTCCTCCCTCAATGTCTCCAGCTTCTTCTGCAAAAGCCTGATGAGGGGAATGACCTGACTCAGGCTGGCAGTGTCTGAACTGACTTCACGTGTGGCAAGTTCAAAGGGTTGCCGAACCTTGCACAACGTTGAAATCATTCTCCACTGCGCTTGAGTCAGGTGCATTCCCCCTCCTTTGCCTATATCGTGGGCAGATGTATAGGCTTAAATGGCCTTTGGCTGCTCCTCCATCCTCTGAAGCATATAGATGGTTGAATTCCACCTCGTTACCACCTCTTGCTTCAGATGATGGCAGGGCAGGTTCAGGAATGTTTGGTGGTGCTCCAGTCTTCTGTACGCGGTGGCTGAATGCCGAAAGTGGCCCGCAATTCTTCGGGCCACCGACAGCATCTCTTGCACGCCCCTGTCGTTTTTTAAATAATTCTGCACCACCAAATTCAATGTATGTGCAAAACATGAGACGTGCTGGAATTTGCCCAGATGTAATGCACGCACAATATTGCTTGCGTTGTCCGATGTCACAAATCCCCAGGAGAGTCCATTTGGGGTAAGCCATTCTGCGATGATGTTCCTCATTTTCCTTAAGAGGTTGTCAGCTGTGTGCCTCTTCTGGAAAGCGGTGATACAAAGCGTAGCCTGCCTAGGAACGAGTTGGCGTTTGCGAGATGCTGCTACTGGTGCCGCCACTGCTGTTCTTGCTGCGGGAGGCAATACATCTACCCAGTGGGCTGTCACAGTCATATAGTCCTGAGTCTGCCCTGCTCCACTTGTCCACATGTCCGTGGTTAAGTGGACATTGGGTGCAACTGCATTTTTTAGGACACTGGTGAGTCTTTTTCTGAGGTCTGTGTACATTTTCAGTATCGCCTGCCTAGAGAAATGGAACCTAGATGGTATTTGGTAGCGGGGACACAGTACCTCAATCAAGTCTCTAGTTGGCTCTGAATTAATGGTGGATACCGGAACCACGTTTCTCACCGCCCAGGCTGCCAAGGCCTGAGTTATCTGCTTTGCAGCAGGATGACTGCTGTGATTTTTCATCTTCCTCGCAAAGGACTGTTGGACAGTCAATTGCTTACTGGAAGTAGTACAAGTGGTCTTGCGACTTCCCCTCTGGGATGACGATCGGCTCCCAGCAACTACAACAGCAGCACCAGCAGCAGTAGGCGTTACACTCAAGGATGCATCGGAGGAATCCCAGGCAGGAGAGGACTCGTCAGACTTGCCAGTGACATGGCCTGCAGGACTATTGGCTTTCCTCGGTAAGGAGGAAATTGACACTGAGGGAGTTGGTGGTGTGGTTTGTAGGAGCTTGGTTACAAGAGGAAGGGATTTAGTGGTCAGTGAACTGCTTCCGCTGTCACCCAAAGTTTTTGAACTTGTCACTGACTTATGATGAATGCGCTGCAGGTGACGTATAAGGGAGGATGTTCCAAGGTGGTTAACGTCCTTACGTCTACTTATTACAGCTTGACAAAGGCAACACACGGCTTGACACCTGTTGTCCGCATTTGTGTTGAAATAATTCCACACCGAAGAGCTGATTTTTTTTGTATTTTGACCAGGCATGTTAATGGCCATATTCGTCCCACAGACAACAGGTGTCTCCCCGGGTGCCTGACTTAAACAAATCACCTCACCATCAGAATCCTCCTTGTCAATTTCCTCCCCAGCACCAGCAACACCCATATCCTCATCCTGGTGTACTTCAACAGTGACATCTTCAATTTGACTATCAGGAACTGGACTGCGGGTGCTCCTTCCAGCACTTGCAGGGGGCGTGCAAATGGTGGAAGGTGCAAGCTCTTCCCGTCCAGTGTTGGGAAGGTCAGGCATCGCAACCGACACAATTGGACTCTCCTTGGGGATTTGTGATTTAGAAGAACGCACAGTTCTTTGCTGTGCTTTTGCCAGCTTAAGTCTTTTCATTTTTCTAGCGAGAGGATGAGTGCTTCCATCCTCATGTGAAGCTGAACCACTAGCCATGAACATAGGCCAGGGCCTCAGCCGTTCCTTGCCACTCTGTGTCGTAAATGACATATTGGCAAGTCTACGCTTCTCCTCAGACGCTTTTAATTTTGATTTTTGGGTCATTTTACTGAACTTTTGTTTTTTGGATTTTACATGCTCTCTACTATGACATTGGGCATCGGCCTTGGCAGACGACGTTGATGGCATTTCATCGTCTCGGCCATGACTAGTGGCAGCAGCTTCAGCACGAGGTGGAAGTGGATCTTGATCTTTCCCTATTTTAACCTCCATATTTTTGTTCTCCATTTTTTAATGTGTGGAATTATATGCCAGTAACTGTCAATAGCAATGGCCTACTACTATATATACTGCGCACAACTGAAATGCACCACAGGTATGGATGGATAGTATACTTGATGACACAGAGGTAGGTAGAGCAGTGGCCTTCCGTACCGTACTGCTATATATACTGGTGGTCACTGTCAGCAATCTGCAAAACTAGAATGCACCACAGGTATAGAATGTAGATGGATAGTATACTTAATGATGACACAGAGGTAGGTACTGCAGTGGCCTTCCGTACCGTACTGCTATATATAGTATACTGGTGGTCACTGTGTCAGCAAACTGCAAAACTAAAATGCACCACAGGTATAGAATGTAGATGGATAGCATACTTAATGATGACACAGAGGTAGGTACAGCAGGTGCCTTCCGTACTGCTATATATAGTATACTGGTGGTCACTGTGTCAGCAAACTGCAAAACTAAAATGCACCACAGGTATAGAATGTAGATGGATAGTATACTTAATGACGACACAGAGGTAGGTAAAGCAGTGGCCTTCCATACCGTACTGCTATATATAGTATACTGGTGGTCACTGTGTCAGCAAACTGCAAAACTAAAATGCACCACAGGTATATAATGTAGATGGATAGTATACTTAATGACAACACAGAGGTAGGTACAGCAGTGGCCTTCCTTACTGCTATATATAGTATACTGGTGGTCACTGTGTCAGCAAACTGCAAAACTAAAATACACCACAGATATAGAATGTAGATGGATAGTATACTTAATGACGACACAGAGGTAGGTACAGCAGTGGCCTTCCGTACCGTACTGCTATATATAGTATACTGGTGGTCACTGTGTCAGCAAACTGCAAAACTAAAATGCACCACAGGTATAGAATGTAGATGGATAGTATACTTAATGACGACACAGAGGTAGGTACAGCAGTGGCCTTCCGTACCGTACTGCTATATATAGTATACTGGTGGTCACTGTGTCAGCAAACAGCAAAACTAAAATGCACCACAGGTATAGAATGTAGATAGATAGTATACTTAATGAAGACACAGAGGTAGGTACAGCAGTGGCCTTCCGTACCGTACTGCTATATATAGTATACTGGTGGTCACTGTGTCAGCAAACTGCAAAACTAAAATGCACCACAGGTATAGAATGTAGATGGATAGTATACTTAATGACGACACAGAGGTAGGTACAGCAGTGGCTTTCCGTACCGTACTGCTATATATAGTATACTGGTGGTCACTGTGTCAGCAAACAGCAAAACTAAAATGCACCACAGGTATAGAATGTAGATAGATAGTATACTTAATGAAGACACAGAGGTAGGTACAGCAGTGGCCTTCCGTACCGTACTGCTATATATAGTATACTGGTGGTCACTGTGTCAGCAAACTGCAAAACTAAAAAGCACCACAGGTATAGAATGTAGATGGATAGTATACTTAATGACGACACAGAGGTAGGTACAGCAGTGGCCTTCCGTACTGCTATATATAGTATACTGGTGGTCACTGTGTCAGCAAACTGCAAAACTAAAATGCACCACAGGTATAGAATGTAGATGGATAGTATACTTAATGACGACACAGAGGTAGGTACAGCAGTAGCCTTCCGTACTGCTATATATAGTATACTGGTGGTCACTGTGTCAGCAAACTGCAAAACTAAAATGCACCACAGGTATAGAATGTAGATGGATAGTATACTTAATGACGACACAGAGGTAGGTACAGCAGTGGCCTTCCGTATTGCTATATATAGTATACTGGTGGTCACTGTGTCAGCAAACTGCAAAACTAAAATGCACCACAGGTATAGAATGTAGATGGATAGTATACTTAATGACGACACAGAGGTAGGTACAGCAGTGGCCTTCCTTACCGTACTGCTATATATTGTATACTGGTGGTCACTGTGTCAGCAAACTGCAAAACTAAAAAGCACCACAGGTATAGAATGTAGATGGATAGTATACTTAATGACGACACAGAGGTAGGTACAGCAGTGGCCTTCCGTACTGCTATATATAGTATACTGGTGGTCACTGTGTCAGCAAACTGCAAAACTAAAATGCACCACAGATATAGAATGTAGATGGATAGTATACTTAATGACGACACAGAGGTAGGTACAGCAGTGGCCTTCCGTACCGTACTGCTATATATAGTATACTGGTGGTCACTGTGTCAGCAAACTGCAAAACTAAAATGCACCACAGGTATAGAATGTAGATGGATAGTATACTTAATGATGACACAGAGGTAGGTACAGCAGTGGCCTTCCGTACTGCTATATATAGTATACTGTTGGTCACTGTGTCAGCAAACTGCAAAACTAAAATGCACCACAGGTATAGAATGTAGATGGATAGTATACTTAATGATGACACAGACGTAGGTACAGCAGTGGCCTTCCGTACTGCTATATATAATATACTGGTGGTCACTGTGTCAGCAAACTGCAAAACTAAAATGCACCACAGGTATAGAATGTAGATGGAAAGTATACTTAATGACGACACAGAGGTAGGTACAGCAGTGGCCTTCCGTACTGCTATATATAGTATACTGGTGGTCACTGTGTCAGCAAACTGCAAAACTAAAATGCACCACAGGTATAGAATGTAGATGGATAGTATACTTAATGACGACACAGAGGTAGGTACAGCAGTGGCCTTCCGTACCGTACTGCTATATATAGTATACTGGTGGTCACTGTGTCAGCAAACAGCAAAACTAAAATGCACCACAGGTATAGAATGTAGATAGATAGTATACTTAATGAAGACACAGAGGTAGGTACAGCAGTGGCCTTCCGTACCGTACTGCTATATATAGTATACTGGTGGTCACTGTGTCAGCAAACTGCAAAACTAAAATGCACCACAGGTATAGAATGTAGATGGATAGTATACTTAATGATGACACAGAGGTAGGTACAGCAGTGGCCTTCCGTACTGCTATATATAGTATACTGTTGGTCACTGTGTCAGCAAACTGCAAAACTAAAATGCACCACAGGTATAGAATGTAGATGGATAGTATACTTAATGATGACACAGACGTAGGTACAGCAGTGGCCTTCCGTACTGCTATATATAATATACTGGTGGTCACTGTGTCAGCAAACTGCAAAACTAAAATGCACCACAGGTATAGAATGTAGATGGATAGTATACTTAATGACGACACAGAGGTAGGTACAGCAGTGGCCTTCCGTACTGCTATATATAGTATACTGGTGGTCACTGTGTCAGCAAACTGCAAAACTAAAATGCACCACAGGTATAGAATGTAGATGGATAGTATACTTAATGACGACACAGAGGTAGGTACAGCAGTGGCCTTCCGTACCATACTGCTATATATATACTGGTGGTCACTGTGTCAGCAAACTGCACAACTGAAATGCACCACAGGTATAGAATCTAGATGGATAGTATACTTAATGACGACACAGAAGTAGGTACAGCAGTGGCCTACTGTACCGTAATGCTATATATTATATACTGGTGGTCACTGGTCAGCAAAACTCTGCACTGTACTCCTCCTATATAATATTATACTGGTGGTCCCCAGTCCCCACAATAAAGCATCACACTGAGCACAGATATGGAGTGTTTTTCAGGCAAACAATGTATACTGGTGGTCACTGTCAGCAAAACTCTGCACTGTACTCCTGCTATATAATACAGCTGCTCCCCAGTCCCCACAATTAAGCAGTGTGAGCACAGATATATGCAGCACACTGAGCACAGATATGGAGCGTTTTTTTCAGGCAGAGAACGGATAACTGGTGGTCACTGATCAGCAAAACTCTGCACTGTACTCCTCCTATATTATACAGCTGCTCCCCAGCCCTCCCCACAATTAAGCAATAGTGCACAATCAAGTTCAACAATAACGGAGAGGATGCCAGCCACGTCCTCTCCCTAACATTTCCAATGCACGAGTGAAATTGGCGGCGACGCGCGGCTGCTTATATAGAATCCGAATCTCGCGAGAATCCGACAGCGGGATGATGACGTTCGGGCGCGCTCGGGTTAACCGAGCCATACGGGAGAATCCGAGTATGCCTCGGACCCATGTAAAATGGGTGAAGTTCGGGGGGGTTCGGTTTCCGAGAAACCGAACCCGCTCATCACTAATTAATATGTAGGTAGTTCTTCTATTTTTGATTCCAAAGTGCATTACCTTACATTTGTTTATATTGAACCTCATTCTCCATTTTTCTGCCCATGCTTCCACCTTAAATAAGTCGTTCTGAAGAGACTCAGCATCCCGCTCCAAATTTATAACCTTACACAGTTTGGTGTCATCTGCAAAATTGACACTGTACTCTCTAGTCCTACTGCTAGATCATTTTTGAAGATGCTGAACAATATCAGTCTGATTTGAAAATGTTCCATTTACCTCCACACGCTGCTTCCTTTTGTCCAACCAATTGCTAACCCATGTGCATATTTTATTCCCTAGCCCAATGTCTCTTAATTTGTAGATAAGTCTCATGTGAGGTACTGTATCAAAAGCATTAGCAAAGTCTAAAAAGATTACATCCACCTCTTTATCCTGATCTAGGTTTACACTAACTGTTTCATAAAAGCCTATTAAGTTAGTTTGACATGATCTATCCTTCACAAATCCGTGTTGGTTCCTATTAATTACCTTATTGGTTTCAAGGAACTCCTGTATTCTATCTCTTAAAATACCTTCCAGTACCTTCCCCACTATAGATGTAAGACTAACTGGTCTATAATGACTCAGTTCAGATTTACTTTCATTTTTAAATATCGGCACTACTTCCGCTATACGCCAGTCTTTGGGGACCATGCCTGATGTAAGTGAGTAATTGAAAATCAAATATAGGGGTCTTGCTAATTTGGAGTGTTGCTCCATGAGAACCCTTGGGTGAATTTCGTCAGGACTAGGTAATTTATTAATCTTATTTTTTTTAATTGTTCATAGACTACTTCCTCACTTAAATAAGCATTAAGTAGAGGGACATTATTGGTGCTGAGGTTATGCATCAATCCACCATCTGGTCCTCTCTTGGGAATACAGATGAGAAAAATCCATTTATTTTTCCCGTATGTCCCTATCATCTTTGATTATGATGTCCATATTGCCTTTTAAAGAGCCTATACTCTCTTTCTTTAATGTTTTGCTGTTGAAGTATTTAAAAAAACTTTTTGGCGTTTGATTTACTTACCTTTGCTTTTCTGTTTCTATTTTAGACACTCTGGGGTATATTTACTAAAATTCGTATTTTCCCGTCTGAGGTCAAAGTTCAATCACGAATGACATCGAAAGTGTAAAGTTGCAACTTTTTGAATTTATTAAGACTAATTTACTAAGCTGTCGTATTCTGCATTTTCGGATTTACCGATGTCGATGTCATTCGTTTTCTTTTGCAGTGTTTTACGTAAGTGACTTGTAAAACACTGCCTTCTTTAATACAATGAATCTGAGAGATCCGTGCTGGGTTCCATTGTGCACATTTTTAAAAATTGAAATCAGTGTTAAAATAACAAAACAAAATTGCGTGGGGTCCCCCCTCCTAAGCCAAACCAGCCTCGGGCTCTTTGAGCCGGTCCTGGTTGTAAAAATATGGGAAAAAAAATGTCAGGGGTTCCCCCATATTTAAACAGCCAGCACCGGGCTCTGCACCTGGTCCTGGTTCCAAAAATACGGGGGACAAAAAGCGTAGGGGTCCCCCGTATTTCTGAAACCAGCACCGGGCTCCACTAGCCAGATACATAATGCCACAGCCGGGGGACAGTTTTATCTAGGTCCCTGCAGCCCTGGCATTACATAACTAACTAGTCACCCCTGGCCCCTGGCTGGGGTACCCTGGAGGAGTGGGGCCCCCCCCCCCTCCAGCCACCCAAGGGCCAGGGGTGAAGCCCGAGGCTGTCCCCCCATCCAAGGGCTGCGGATGGGAGGCTGATAGCCTTTTTGTCAAAAAATGAATATTGTTTTTAGTAGCAGTACTACAAGTCCCCGCAAGCCTCCCCCGCAAGCTGGTACTTGGAGAACCACAAGTACTAGCATGCGGTGGAAAACCGGGCCCGCTGGTACCTGTAGTACTACTACTAAAAAAATACCCCAATAAAAACATGACACACACCTTGAAAGTAAAACTTTAATACATACATCCACACCTCCATATACACATACTTACCTACAGTATGTTCACACGAGGGTCGGTCCTCTTCTCCATGTAGAATCCATGGTGTACCTGTTGAAAAAATTATACTCACAAAATCCAGTGTAGATGGCTCCTCTTTTAATCCATTTGTAATCCAGGTACTTTGCAAAACAACAAAACGGACACCCGACCTCGCACTGAAAGGGGCCCCATGTTTTCACATGGGACCCCTTTCCCCGAATGCCAGGAACCCCCTCTGACTTATGTCTAAGACGGTTCCATCAGCCAATCATGGAGCGCCACGTTGTGGCACCCTCCTGATTGGCTGTGTGCTCCTGTAGTGTATGACAGGCAGCACACGGCAATGTTACAATGTAGCGCCTATGCGCTCCATTATAACCAATGGTGGGAACTTTGTGGTCAGCGGTTGACCGAAAGTAACTTCACTGCTAACCACAAAGTTCCCACCATTGGTTACAATGGAGCGCATAGGCGCTTCATTGTATCACTGCCGTGTGCTGTCTGTCATACAGTACAGGAGCACACAGCCAATCAGGAGGGTGCCACAATGTGGCGCTCCCTGATTGGCTGATGGAACCCTCTTAGACAAAAGTCAGGGGGGGGGGGTTCTGGCATTCGGGGAAAGGGGGCCCATGTGAAAACATAGGTCCCCTTTCAGTGCGAGGTCGGGTGTCCGTTTTGTTATTTTGCAAAGTACCAGGATTACAAATGGATTAAAAGAGGAGCCATCTACACTGGATTTTGTGAGTATAATTATTTCTACAGGTACACCATGGATTCTACATGGAGAAGAGGACCGACCCTCGTGTGAACATAGGTAAGTATGTGTATATGGAGGTGTGGATGTATGTATAAAAGTTTTACTTTCAAGGTGTGTGTCTTATGTTTTTATTGGGGTATTTTTTAGTAGTAGTACTACAGGTACCAGCGGGCCCGGTTTTCCACCGCATGCTGGTACTTGTGGTTCTCCAAGTACCAGCTTGCGGGGGAGGCTTGCTGGGACTTGTAGTACTGCTACTTAAAACAATATTCATTTTTTGACAAAAAGGCTATCAGCCTCCCATCCGCAGCCCTTGGATGGGGGGGACAGCCTTGGGCTTCACCCCTGGCCCTTGGGTGGCTGGAGGGGGGGACCCCTTGATTGAAGGGGTCCCCACTCCTCCAGGGTACCCCGGCCAGGGGTGACTAGTTGGTTATGTAATGCCAGGGCTGCAGGGACCTAGATAAAAGTGTCCCCCGGCTGTGGCATTATGTATCTGGCTAGTGGAGCCTGGTGCTGGTTGTTTAAATATGGGGGAACCCCTATCATTTTTCCCCCCATATTTTTTCAACCAGGGCCGGCTCAAAGAGCCCGAGGCTGGTTTTACTTAGGAGGGGGGACCCCACGCATTTTTTTCAAAAAAAAGAACACTTTCCCACCCATTCCCACTGAAAAACATGCACGGATCTCATGGATCCGTGCATGCCTATCCGAACACGGGGAAAAAAAGCAGGTCTGTTTTTTTTTAGCACTTTTTCACGAATTGTATTTCAGCACGGCAGTGTTTGGCTATTGTCGGCAGTGTTTGTGATTTGCACTTTTTAGTAAATGACCGATTTCTACCAAATTGCAGGCGTATTTGACCGATGGTGTATTGATTCGTAATTTTTTCCTAGATCTTCCAAAATAATACGAATGCCCTCATCACTGCCGAGATTTTTGCTTAGTAAATTCCCGAGATGACACTTTGAAGAAAAAATGTAATCTCGGTCAAAATCGGGACCTTAGTAAATATACCCCTCTGATTCCTTTTTTTGCATATTTTGTTACAGTCCGATTTATAGTTTTTGAATAATCTCCGCTTTCTGGCCATTAGTTCCTTAATTTTTTTTGTTAAGCCACATTGGTTTTTAATTATTACTCCTTTGTTTACTGCCCATGGGAATGAACTTGCAAGTATAACTAGCAAGCAATGTTTTTAGTACATCACATTTCTCTGTAGTATAAATGCCGTGAATTTCTTTTCCAGTCAATGTCCCTTTAAGCTTTCCTCATCCTGTCAAATTTGGCTTTGCTAAAGTTAAGAGTCTTTGTTGAGCCTACTGTATATAGGGTTGATGTGAAATCCGATATTGAATATGAACATATTGTGGTCGCTGTTTCCCATAGGCTCCACTACTATAATATTTAATATCAATTCCCCATTGTTTGCACCAGGTCTAAGAATGCATTGTACCTACAGTAGTTGGTTCCCAGATTAGTTGAAGTAAGTAGTTATCATTTAGTGTATTTATAAATCTATTACAACTAGCAGTATTACATGAATCATTTGTTCAATTTATCTCTGGATAGTTAAAATCTCCCAAAACTATTATGTCTCCTAATCCTGCAAGTTTTTCAATTTGTTTCAGAAACAATTCCTCATCAGACACATTAATATCAGGTGGCTTATAGCATATCCCTATAAGTATCTTTTTATTTCCCTTTCCCCTACATGCAATTTCTACCCATAAAGGCTCCACACAATTTACTTTTCATCGTGAATGTCTTCCCTTATGTCAGGTTTTAAAAAAGGTTTTACATAAAGACAAAATCCCTCCACCCTGTTTATTTAATCTGGCTCTCCTGAGCAGTGTATAACCCTCCAGATTAACTGTCTAATCATGAGACTCGTCCCACCATATTTCAGTAATACCTGTAATATCGTACTGTTTGTTTGCTGTAAGGACTTCAAGTTCCCCCTTTTTCCCTATAAGGCTTCTAGTGTTTATATACATAAATACATACAATATAATTATTCCCTCTACTGCAGGGAAACTTAATTCCTATATGCTATATTGGTGATATATATTCATCGTTTATTTGTGTTTTGGTAACGCCCTTGGTAATACACTTAGTAATACCCTTGCCAGCTGCTCTTTCCCTCCACCCTTCTCCACACCCATTCAGCTCACTACCTTCATGCTTACTGTTCTTACTGCTTGACCCATAGCTTCTAGCTACACACCCCCAAGGCACCTAGTTTAAAATCTCCTCCAACCTTCTAACCATCCGTTCCCCCAGCACTGCTTCCCGCTCCTCATTCAGGTGCAATCCATCGCAACAAAAAAGATGGCGGTTGACTAAGAAGTCTGCCCAGTGTTTCAGGAACACAAACCCCTCTTTCCTACACCAGTTTCTAAGCCTCACATTGACCACTCTAATCTGCCTCTGCCTACCTGGGTTAGCACGTGGCACAGGTAATATTTTGGAAAATATTACCCTAGATGTCCTTGCCTTAAGTTTCTGGCCTAAGTCAATATAGTATTAAGGACATCCCAATTACCACTAACTTTGTCATTGGTGCCAATGTGCACCAAGACCATCAGGTCATTCCTAGCTCCTCCCTACAAACTTTCTACCTGGTCCGCAATGTGCTGCACCCAAGCACCATGGAGACAACAGACTGTACGGCGGTTGCGGTCCCGGTATCAAATTGCCCTGTCTGTCTTCCTGATGATAGAATCCCCCACCACCACAATCTGACTAGTTACCTCACTTTCTTTGATCCCATCTGTGCTGGAGGAACCGCTCCTCCAGTTGCTAGAGGGAGGAGACTCCTCCAGCTCCATCACTAGCTCACTGTCATCCACAGAATCTTTGTCCAAATGGGCAAATGTATTGGGGTTTGGTAGTGCCTCCCCCTCTTTTTCTTCCTTCTAACTGTGACCCAGCTGGCTACCTGTTCATCCTCATCTGGTATCCGGACTCCAGGTCGACAACAAAAAGGTCGACACACCTTAGGCCGACGCCAATTGGTGACATACCTTATGTCAACATGGACAAAAGGTCGACATGTACAACAGGTCGACAGGAACAAGGTCGACATGGAAAAAGGTCGACATGAGTTTTTCACAATTTTTTTCTTTTTTGGAACCTTTTCATACTTAACGATCCACGCGGACTACGATTGGAACGGTAATCTGTGCCGAGCGAAGCGGAGCGAAGGCACCATGCCCGAAGCATAGCGAGCGAAGCGAGCCATGCGAGGGGACGCGGTGCACTAATTGGGGTTCCCGGTCACTCTACGAAGAAAACAACACCAAAAATTTTAAAAAACTAATGTCAACCTTTTTCCTAGTCGACCTTTTTCCTGTCGACCTTTTGTCCATGTCGACCTTAGGTGTGTCGACCAATTGGAGTCGACCTAATGTGTGTCGACCTTTTTGTTGTCGACCTGGAGTCCCAGACCCCCTCATCTACCAGTGTTCCCCCCTGCAACTCCTCCACTGTTTTATTTAAGCGGTTCTCGAGATAGTGAATATCCCTTAGCCTTGTAATGGTTTACTCTAGATCAGTTACCTGGGCTTCCAAGGCAACCGTTCGCATACACCTCGCGCAGATGTATTCACACTGGGATGATTGCTTCAGGTGCCCATACATCTTGCACGACCTGCACTGAGTGAGATTCACATTCACGGCCCCACAAATTTTGTTTGTAAGGTCTGACTCCCTGTTTCCTTCAGAAAACAATACAAACTATGCAATACAATACAGTAGTATAGCCTAACTGTGAAGAGAAACAATATTCACGACAGAACAGTAATTAATAATACAATGTGTATTAATGTATCAATGCAAAACAGTCAGTACAGTTATGATAATGATACTAGTGTGTCTGGGAGGACTCTGGACCTCCGTCTGTGGTACCCGCTTATTGATTTACTTGTTACTGCTTCTATTGTGAAGGCGCAGTACTCAATTCCCGACTTGTATCAGCACCTTGTCCCGGCACCTTCCCAGTAACTTTCTCCTGGCAACTGTATCAGTGTCCAGGCAGAGAGTTGACACCAACCGTGCTGGTCTACTCGTATGATGTAAAGTGCACTGTGCACAGTGTGCAATGATCAGTCACACTGTCCTTGCTGCACTTTCCTGCATCACAACTTCTCCCCCCTCACAATCCCCCACACCTGTTGGTCAGTCTGCACACTCACACACACTCCCTCCTGGATCAGGAGCTCACTCCTGCTGGAGGCAGCTGCTGGAGGCTCTATTCAGCTGGCTTTCCTTCATCCGCAACAGCACTCTCACTGGTTGCACTCATTAGAAGATGTTTAAAAGAAAAAACATGTCAGAGACATGGAGAGTTGCTGAGTATACAGGAGGTGGGCAGCCATTATGTCTGGACTATACCCCCTATGTGATCCCTGTTTAGACAATAAACTTTTCCCATTGTTTTAAAAAAAAAATTGGATTATCCTGCCGTTTTCTGGAGATTCTAGGCATCTCTGTCAATCACCTTTGTCTTTCACACGTGTTTCCATCTATGCTATCTAGGGCATGTGTTTCCCTTTTATATGTGTTATACTTTCCATTGATGGGATTCGGATTCTCTATTCCTCCTTCCAGCATTAACCAAAGTAACACTGAACCATGTACTCTGTACAGACTCAGGTTCCATGATGGTAACCCACTAAATACAGAGATCTTTCTCAGGTGTTATCCCAAGCAATACTCCATTCTAAAACATCTTACTTAATGAGATAACTTATGTCATTTCTTATAATTTCAGCTCTTAATATTTATTCAATATAACTATTAATTAGCTACTTTAATGTACACATGTAATTAATATCATTACTGCATAATCACATAAAACATGTACAATAAAGCTTGTCTTCTTAGGCTCTAGCATCAGTCACTATATGTTGTTGAATATAGACATGTATAACTGAATTCTATACAGAATGTTCTTTGTCCACACAAAGATCAGTCTTCTACTTTCCCTTTAAAAAAAAGTTGTTTCTTATCAGCTCTACCATTCTATTCAGCAAAGCTTACCATGTGGTTGTTTGGTTTCCTCGCAAGTGTGCATCGCGTTGTTTGCTTGTAAGAATGTGTATCAGAATCAGCTGTGTTGGGCAGGTATACTTTTGTATACTAGGAATTTGTCTTCAGTTTGATATACATCAGCCAAGTAGGTAAATGATAAGCAAGTGGGGGGGGGGGGCAAGTAAAGTCATAGATATAGGTTATACCGTATGGACACAAGTGTGTTACATGTACGTCTAGTCAGTCAATGTTTAGCAGTTCAGCAGGCGGACCGCTTGGGGAAAGAAATTTTGGAGGCTTCTGGTGGACCCGGCATGGACAGCCATGTAATGCCTGCCTTAAGGAAGCAAGTTAAACATGCTGTGGCCGGGGTGTAACTGGTCCTTTACTATCTTCGTTCCCCGCTTTTTAGCTCTGGACAGGTGCAGGTCCTGGACAGAGGGAAGACCGGGCCCGATGATTTTCTCTGTGGTTCTGATCACCTTTTGGAGCCTGCATCTGTCCCTCATGCTGGTGGAGCCATACCATACCAGTATTGAGGAGCACAGTACCGACTCCACAATCGCGGAGTAGAAGAGGAGCAGAAGCTACTGTGGGATTGAAACATAGAAACATAGAAACATAGAATTTGACGGCAGATAAAAACCACTTGGCCCATCTAGTCTGCCCTGTTTTTTATCCTTTAGGTAATCTCGACCTTTTTGAACCTTAATTCTTTGTAAGGATATTAATTCTTTGTGGTCTATAGGAACTTGAAGGAGTTCACTAGCAATACCACACTGTCAGCAATCGTTAGCGGAGGTTCACTCGCTGACTTCTTCCTAAAGTCCACTATAATCTTGACAGTTTTGAAGGGGTTGAGATCAAGGTTGTTGTGGTTTCACCACTGGGCCAACTGGTATAATTCCCATCTATAGGCCGATTTGTCCCTGTCCTTGATGAGGCCGATGACGGTGGTGTCGTCTGCGAATTTGATGATCTTTACTGATTGTGCCTCTGAGGTGCAGTCATTTGTGTACAGGGATAAGAGTAGGGTTGAGAGGACACAGAGAGGATGCAGGATAAACTCTGCAACTTTTGAATGGATTATGATGGGGTTTTCACTGAAATGTTCCTCAAGATCCTTTGAGTAATATAGGTTATGAATCATCCTACTGTCATGTTATTTGGCTAATAGGCAAAACAAAAACAAAAAATACAGTGTGAGGAAATTGTCATGACTGTAGTTTTGTGAACCCAGTGTATATGTGAGGTCTGTGAAGTCTGTGTGGGTAACTGGAGGACTATGTGTATAATTGGCTGGTCTGTGGGAATCAGTGAGATGAAGTAATAAGGAGCAATACCTGACCGGGAGTAGTACCCGGGCCTCGGCAGAGGGAGCCGTATCCTGACCACTGGATCACCAGGGACTTGGTGTTGATAGCAGGATGGTGAATGTATTGGTGATAACAAACTGGATATACTGTCACAGGAGTAGGTATTTGTGTACTGAAGGTTACAATGAAATAGGTTCTCTGGATTTTCGCAGATCTGGGAGAAGATCTGAAGACATTGAACCGGACTGGTTACCGGTGAGACTGGAACCGGGCTAGTTACCAGTGAGACTGAGAACCAGGCTGGTTACTGGCGAGACTAAGAACCACACTTTGAACTGGGCTGGGTACCAGTATAACAGGAACGCAACTGTAATCCGGACTGGTACCGGATATAACTGGAAACGCAACTGTGTGTAGAACAATGACTGTGGCTGTGACTTAAGACGAGGCTGAAGAACTGAAGAATGTGGCTGTGTCTTTAAGATGAGTCTGAAGAATAACTGAAGACTGTGGCTGTGACTTAACGACAAGACTGAAGAATACTGCGGCTGTATCTTTAAGACTGAAGAAAACTGTGGCTGTGTATTTAAGATGAGACTGAAGAATACTGTGACTGTGTCTTTAAAACGAGACTGATACTGGATATAACTGGTAACACAACTGTAATCCAGACTGGGTAGCAAAAGAGCAGAGTTTCACAGGAACTAAGGTAATAGTGTTACCTCTTAGGGAGCTCCGCTAATAAGCTCACACTGAGCTGTGTGACTTAAGGAACTGGCAGTTTCTGTAACACAAATCTCTTTACTTATACTTCCTGGTCCTTGGTGATTGGTGAACAGAGTCAGGTGATTCAGACCCTGTCATGTCAGTACTCCATGTTAGGCTTTGATGTGGAGTGAGGGCTACTTGGAGTGGCTGAAACTGGAGAAGTCTATGGATGGACAAGTAGGAACGGATTGAATCTGAGGATACTTGAATTGGCTGAAACCAAAGGAGACTGACCAGGCTGGTCCTGGAAAATAGTTGGTCCAGCTGGAACCGAGACGTACTGACCAGGCTGGGCCTGTAGTATTGCTGCTGGACCGGCAGGAACCAGGAGAGACTGAACCGGACATATGGACGAGACCAGACTGAGTCCAGATGAGCTTGAACCGGAGGGAACCAGAGAAAACTGAACCTGATTTATGGACAAGACTAGATTGAGTAAGGACGAACTTGAGTTGGCTGGAACTGGAGGAGACTGAAACAGACATATGGACAAGACCAGATTGAGTCCAGACAAACTTGAACCGGCTGGGACCGGAGGAGACTGAACCAGACATATGGACGAGACCAGATTGATTCCAGACGAATTGAACTGGCTGGGACCAGAGGAATCTCTGGACCCATGGACAGAACCGGATTGAGTCCAGATAAATTAGAATCGGTTGGGACCGAAAGAGGCAGATTCTGGCTTGAACCGGAGTGAGTAGAATCCAAGTGTTCAGATGGCCCATCCTGGACCTGAACCATGCTGGATGCCAACAGGGTGGTGCTTTCTGAAGATGGCAAACAGGAGTTCATAACTGCATCTGTAGCACAAAGATTTCCATCTGAGAACTTGGTTCTGGATACTTCCCTTGGGGCTGAAACTCTGGTGACC
This sequence comes from Pseudophryne corroboree, assembly GCF_028390025.1. Classification (NCBI taxonomy): domain Eukaryota; kingdom Metazoa; phylum Chordata; class Amphibia; order Anura; family Myobatrachidae; genus Pseudophryne; species Pseudophryne corroboree. The sequence goes on along the minus strand of NC_086444.1, from coordinate 1,241,282,089 downwards.
CCTCCTTGGGTTGACAAATCAGACACGTCTCTCAAGGTTGTTACTTCCAGCACCCCTCCTGGGGTTGACAGATCAGAAACTCCTTTTTGAGAAGAAGACTCATATGCCCCCTACTAAAGCTTGAACATTGGATACCCCTCCTGGAGTCAGCAAAGCAAATGCCTCCTCAGAGGCTGCAGAGTCTAATGCCCTTTCTGGTGCTGAAAGTTCAGATGCCCCTCCTTTTGCTGAGGACACAGACACCCCTCTTTGAGCTGAGGACACAGATGCCCCTCCTTGAGCTGAGGACACAGACACCCCTCCTTGTGCTGCAGAAACAGACGCCCCTCCTTGGCCTGCAGAAACAGACACCCCTCCTTGGCCTGCAGAAACAGACCCCTCTGTGACTTTAAGTGGCTTTAACATTCTTTTCTGGACACTCAACTTGGGATAGGGTCTTTTAATCACAGGACCCCAGTCATAAATTTGAGTCTCTTTTTGAGAAGTCTTCTTAACACCCCCATTAGCAGTAGCAGGATTGGCTACTGTAGATGACTTGTAGACATGAGAGCTATGATACTGAGATATGTTACCATTTCCTGGCTTGCGAAGAATGCAATCCTTAACAAAATGACTGGAATTTCCACAGTAAACACAAAGGTGCAGCTCCTTACGTCGCTGACTATCAGCCTCAGAGAGCTTTGGCCGTGGATAGCTCTTATGAACAACTTTTCCTTGCACAGAGGAAGAGACTTTAGTTACTGTATGGGACAAAACAGGATCAACAACGTTGGTGGTATTCCTGAGGAGTTCAGGCATCACAGAAAGAATACTAGTCAAAAGTTCTTGTAACTGTATTAACATCTGGTAGAGAATCCGCAGTTGGTGAGGAGTCTGAATACAGAGAGTGTGAGATTCTCTGGAAGAGTTCTGCTGCAGACACTGTAAAATTGATGCTGAGTCGACTCCAAAACCTCCAAGCATCCTGCAATATTGCTTAGGAGATCTTGCGTCAGACAAACACTTTCAGCCACGGCCAGTTCCTATTGCCATGACTGTAGTTTTGTAAACCCGGCGTATATGTGAAGTCTGTGCGGGAAATTGGAGGACTATGTGTATAATTGGCTGGTCTGTGGGAATCAGTGAGATGAAGTAATAAGGAGAAATCCCTGACCGGGAGTCGAACCCGGGCCTCGGCAGAGGGAGCCGTATCCTTACCACTAGATCACCAGGGACTTGGTGTTGATAGCAGGATGGTGAATGTATTTGTAAGAATTAACTGGATATACTGTCACAGGAGTAGGTGTTTGTGTACTGAAGGTTACTATGAAATAGGTTCTCTGGAGTTACGCAGATCTGGGAGGAGTGCTGAAGACATTGAACCAAACTGGTTACCAGTGAGACTGGAACCAGGCTGGTTACTGGCTAGACTGAGAACCGCACTTTGAACCATGCTGGGTACCAGTATAACTGGAACGCAACTGTAATCCGGACTGGTACCAGATATAACTGGAAATGCAACTGTGTGTAGAACAATGACTGTGGCTGTGACTTTAAGATGAGGGTGAAGAAGACTGTGGCTGTGATTTTAAGACGAGACTGAAGAATACTGTGGCTGTGTATTTAAGACGAGACTGAAGAATACTGCGACTGTGTCTTTAAAACTAAACTGATATTGGATATAACTGGTAACACAATAGTAATCCGGACTGGGTAGCAAAAGAGCAGAGTTTCACAGGAACTAATGTACAGTAATAGTGTTACCTCTTAGGTAGCTCTGCTACTAAGCTCACACTGAGCTGTGTGACTCAAGGAACTGGCAGCTTCTGTAACACTAGTCTCTTTACTTATACTTCCTGGTCCTTGGTGATTGGTGAACAGAGTCAGGTGACTCAGACCCTGTCATGTCAGTACTCCATGTTAGGCTTTGATGAAGAGTGAGGCCTAGCAGGCTGGAAAAACACTGAAGCCTAAACTCCTAAAATGAGCAGAGGATGCCGGCTTTTAGGCCCAAACATCAGAGAGCTGAGCACAGTGGAGAATGTGTCTGGTGACCACTGGAGTCAGAGAGGCATATAGAATAATGACAACGATTGCTGAATAGCCACAACATAGAGAGACTTGCTGAATTCAGTATTCACACAGAAGGTTAATCAACACAGGTGGAGCTTGTTAACTTTCAGCACTCAGGAAACTCATGGTACTGCCAAGCTGTTTATCCCAGTGAGCAGAAAAGACACAGGATCCAGGACAGATGGCAGAGGTAAGTCTCCAAATATGAGAACTACAGTCAGGATCATGACAGAAATCTTGTGCCCAAAACATGGAATGTGGCTATGACTCATCTTGCTATCATGTTAATTGGCTAAACACATACACACAATACATATATGAACACACACATCACACATCTATCTATATCTATATTCAATATATATACTATTAATAAAATTGCTCATTTGTAGATATGTTCATAATAAACTGGAGAACTACTGAACTAATTTTGATTGGATTTCAGCTAAATTGTTCCTTGAGATCCTCTGAGTGACATATGCTATGTCATCTCATTATCGTGTTAATAGGCTAATTAGCAACAACAATAATCAACACATTGAATTGTTTCTATTGTCATGCCACAGAGCAGGTAATGCAGGGGTCAGAGGCACACATGGGTAATGGGGGGAGGGCAGAGGCACACATGGGTAGTGTGGGTGAGGGCAGAGGCACACATGGGTAATTGGGGTGAGGGCAGAGGCACACATGGGTAATGGGGTGAGGGCAGAGGCACACATGGGTAATGGGGTGAGTGCAGAGGCACACATGGGTAATTGGGGAGAGGGCAGAGGCACACATGGGTAATGGGGGTGAGGGCAGAGGCACACATGGCTAATGGGGTGAGGGCAGAGGCACACATGGGTAATGGGGTGAGTGCAGAGGCATACATGGGTAATGGGGGAGAGGGCAGAGGCACACATGGGTAATGGGGGTGAGGGCAGAGGCACACATGGGTAATGGGGGTGAGGGACGAGGTACACATGGGTAATGGGGTGAGGGCAGAGGCACACATGGGTTGTCATGTCTTCCAGCATAGTTGTTTAAACTCATTTTTATTTCTGTGTCAGCACAGAAATAACTCAAAAGTTATCTGTTATTTTGACCCTTCTAGCCTGTTGTAGCTAGTCTAGCAATACATTCCAGGCCAAAGTAGCTGTGAGAAGCCATTTTCCATTTCCACATGGACATAGACAGACAGATACCTATGTCACGTGGTTCAGCCCAATCTTGCATTCGATGGTAAGTCAGTGACTTTCGTTCTGCCATCATAGCCTTGTGTAGTCAGCCACGGATGCTAGCTAGATTAGTAACTTACTGCGTTGCACATGTAACATCATGTTTGCATACTAGATGCAAGTTATGTTTGAATACACATGTTATATGTACTGTATATGTTTGCATACACATGTTATATGTACTGTATATGTTTGCATACACATGTTATATGTACTGTATACTGTATGTTTGCATACACATGTTATATGTACTGTATATGTTTGAATACACATGTTATATGTACTGTATATGTTTGCTAGCTTTATGTTTCCACATGCTCATTGTAATTGTATATTTTTGTTTCATTTACAGTGTTACCACTTTCATCATAATTGTGTTACATCCTCTCATCACTTGTTGTATACATTTATGATTACTTTACTAGATAATAAATCCCGGTCTTTAGACATCACATCTGAATGGGATTATTGTAAAAGGCGGTTATACTGTAGGCTTCGAACTTGCTAAAGCAGCTTAGTGAGAGGCTGAAAATGGGTAATGGGGTAAATACTGCAATAATGGGGCACCACGTCATTTAGAGTATTTTTTATTTTATTCACGTGCAGCAACATGGTGTGCAAACTAGTGCACAGGTATGTGGTGGGGCACGGGGGCACTAATCGGGGCACTGCGGGAAATTATGCTTTTGGCCATCGCCTCCATGTCCCTGACTGCATGCTCTGCACTCTGTGAGGACTCTGAGCAGCCAGCCAGAGGGGCTTATTCAGACCAATGTCGCTAACGTCCTTTTCTTCCTCTTATTTTCAATATCATCTCCAAAAAGGAAATATTTAAAAAAAATAGTTTATTACCAACACACTTCCAAATACTCCTTAATAAATAAGCTGCATAGAATTATCAAACACAATTTCCATTTGCTTTGACTTTCTTTATATAATTCTGTCATCTGGATATCTTTCCGTGGAACATGTTTATTTATATGAATTGTATTATGGTCCAATTTGAAATATAACATCTGGATTCCAAACAAATACCTTAAGGATAAAATACATTAATTTATATGACGATGTTATTCTGACAAATTTGGAACATTGTATTTGCAAAAGCAACATGGAATCCATTTGTGCACTTAAATGGGTTTATCCAAATAGCCATGGAAGGGTGCAATGTGCTGTTGCCAAGACGCTTCAACACCGGCAAACGCACCCAATATTGCACCGTTCACAGGCTGCATTAAGCCCCAAATCATATAAAATTGCTCTGAATTTTATAGGGTGATGTGCAACTTCGGGCCGCCATAAAGTGCGTCCACTGCCGCGATCACTCGCACCCGTGAGATCATCATAATTAATTGCATTGACCCCTAATGAATAGGAGTTGTGGCCTGAGTCCCCCCACCCACGTGGTTAAGGGTGGCCGCGGCACGGAAGGGTTAGCCCTCCATGCAGCGGTGCAATTTTCAAAGAAAAATGGAAGCTTGCAACCAACTTTTAATAGAAAGTTGTCTCTAAGCTCTATGCACTGTAAATGAGTAAATGTTTAATAATGAGTTTTAGCATGTTTTATGTAGGGCTCCATGTACAGTTATAGAAGAGCTCATTTAACATGTATATCTAAGATGTGTTTAATTGTATTTTACAGAGAAAAATGCAGTCTTTCTTCTCCCCCCCATCTCTTCTTCACCATTATAATTTTCCTATTTACTTCTTTATTTTCTTGATACTAATAGCATTGTTTGTACCATATTTTTGACTTGCTTTTTATTATCCCCATATGTGTTATTTTCCGTTATTGATGGGCTGTTTTCAGGCCTACTGCATCACATTGTCTATCTCGTCATACTTACATTGCTACTACTACTGTACTTTCAATTGATTTGGAGGATTATACGGAATTCCTGTTTTGTCTTTTTGAAAAACTCAATAAAAATTGTTCAGCAAAAAAAAGAAAGAAAGAGAAAAATACACTTACTATACTGTATATGAATAAGGGTTCCCTATCTTCTGTGACTAGGAGATGGGATGCTACTGTATTTGCCATTTACTAACAGATGGACTGGTGAATGACAAAGCTTTTGATACGGGCCAGTGTACTCACCCCTGGAGGTGTTATTAACGGGGGAACTTCATTGTTGCTATATGTAAGGTGTCAAGTAGAGTTGTAAACAAATGTATTCCTGTGCAGGTATACCGTACAGTTATGTCCTCTTGCAACTTTGCTCCATGCGCTACATATAACGTTACACACATGTGACTCGGTAGCGCCGAGCATATGTTTTTGCATCTTTTGCCATGAAAATGTCTTACACACAATGCACTGCAATAGGATGCAGCAGCAGCTTCTGCAGATTAAAATGCTATATGCCATGCCTATATTCTGTATGAAATTGCAGCTCTATATGCTTCTGAAATGAAACGTTACAGTGATTTCCAGGAAAACACTGTAGCATAGCATTTTGTATGCAAATACAGTCGCAGTCACAAAAAAGGCGATCGGCACTACTGAGTCCCACCACGGCATGGCGCAACTTGAAGGGCTGTTTATAGTAACTGCAGCAAGGATGTAAGAGGACACATCTGTGTAAGGGGAAGAAGGAGATTGTGTTTGGGATGTAATCTATATTTATTTATTTGTGTGTTCCTAAAAAGTATAGGATAGAAGAGAACCATTTGTTCTTTTGAGTAGTCCAATCCAAACCTTATTTCTATTCTATGTGATAAATTTATCACAGGGGAATTGTTAATTACCAGTTGTTAATGTGAACTGTATTGGGTCTTCTGACTATATATAGAGGCTTGAGAGCCCTGTGTGTGTGTGTGGGGGGTGTGTGTGTGTGTGTGTGTGTGTGTGTGTGTGTGTGTGTGTGTGTGTGTGTGGGGGGGGGGGATACATTCTTCTGTGACATCAAGGTAGATGAAACTGCTGTGAACATCTTTTGAATTATATTTCCCATATGGCAACAGGGAAGAGTTATTTTTAGGACTTTAAACATTTTTGCCTTCAAGACGACAATTGTCTTTCATCTTGTGACTAACAGGAATGCTCCAAAGCCGTCCCATTCTCCACCTGACCTAGTGTAAGGACAGTGTCTCCAAGTTCCACCCTCTACCAAGCTACCGTACAGGATCTGGTCTAGGTCAATAACTAGTGGAGGTTAATTGACACCAAATAGGAGGTTTGGTAAAAGCTTGTCAATGCCTACATAGCAGCAACACGGTTCCAGGTGCCGAGATAGGAGCCCGGTGGTGGCAGCGTCATAATTAAAAAGTCTCAACCTCCTGGGGACAGTAACAGTCTATGATATGGCTTCATTAGTTCCTTACATTACAAACTCTGTGTGTGGACTGATCACCCTAACCTCTTGTCATCTGTGGATGGGGACAAATATTGAAGTTCTATTGAAGCAGTTAAACCAATAAAAAAGAGACAAGAAGTGTATTATAGAGAATGTAAGGCTAGAGGCTCAAGGGAAATAAATTAAAATTGTGTAATAGAGGAAGAAGCACAAAAGGCTTTATATACATTATTTTGAAAAAGAGAAAATTGTGAAATTAAAAATCGTGGTTCCAAAACTGATGTCGGATTCAAACAAACAGATAAAGTTTCAAAAAGTCAGAACAAATGAAACACAGGAACATGTAAGATGATACCACCAGAGGGCAGAGGCATCAGGATGGTGTTCTTGAAGTTGATGGAACACTCTAATGCATAATAAAAAGAGGGGCATTGCCAAGAAAAGTATTCATCCTGACTTGCATATCACAGGGGTATTGAGTAGTGATGTGCACCGGAAATTTTGTTGGTTTTGTGTTTTGGTTTTGGATTCGGTTCCACGGCCGTGTTTTGGATTCAGACGCGTTTTGGCAAAACCTCCCTGAAATTTTTTTGTCGGATTCAGGTGTGTTTTGGATTCGGGTGTTTTTTTTTCCAAAAACCCCTCAAAAACAGCTTAAATCATATAATTTGGGGGTCATTTTGATCCTATAGTATTATTAACCTCAATAACCATAATTTCCACTAATTTCCAGTCTATTCTGAACACCTCACACCTCACAATATTATTTTTAGTCCTAAAATTTGCACCGAGGTCGCTGGATGACTAAGCTAAGTGACCCAAGTGGCCGGCACAAACACCTGGCCCATCTAGGAGTGGCACTGCAGTGTCAGACAGGATGGCACTTAAAAAAATAGTCCCCAAACAGCACATGATGCAAAGAAAAAAAGAGGTGCACCAAGGTCGCTGGATGGCTAAGCTAAGCGACCCAAGTGGCAGACACAAACACCTGGCCCATCTAGGAGTGGCACTGCAGTGTCATATAGGATGGCAGATTTAAAAAATAGTCCCCAAACAGCACATGATGCAAAGAAAAAAAGAGGTGCAATGAGGTAGCTGTGTGACTAAGCTAAGCAACCCAAGTGGCCGACACAAACACCTGGCCCATCTAGGAGTGGCACTGCAGTTTTCTTGCGAGAGGATGAGTGCTTCCGTCCTCATGTGAATCTGAACCACTAGCCATGAACATAGGCCAGGTCCTCGGCCATTCCTTGCCACTCCGTGTCGTAAATGGCATATTGGCAAGTTTACACTTCTCATCAGACGCTTTTAATTTTGATTTTTGGGTCATTTTACTGAACTTTTGTAGTATACTTGACGACACAGAGGTAGAGCAGTGGACTACTGTACCGTACTGCTATATATTATATACTGGTGGTCAGCAAAATTCTGCACTGTCCTCCTAATATATATACTGCGCACAACTAAAATGCACCACAGGTATGGATGGATTGTATACTTGACGACACAGAGGTAGGTAGAACAGTGGACTACTGTACCGTACTGCTATACATTATATACTGGTGGTCAGCAAAATTCTGCACTGTCCTCCTACTATATATACTGCGCATAACTAAAATGCAGCACAGGTATGGATGGATAGTATACTTGACGACACAGAGGTAGGTAGAGCAGTGGACTACTGAACCGTACTGCTATATATTATATACTGGTGGTCAGCAAAATTATGCACTGTCCTCCTACTATATATACTGCACACAACTAAAATGCACCACAGGTATGGATGGATAGTATACTTGACAACACAGAGGTAGGTAGAGCAGTGGACTACTGTACCGTACTGCTATATATTATATACTGGTGGTCAGCAAAATTCTGTACTGTCCTCCTACTAGATATACTGTGCACAACTAAAATGCACCACAGGTATGGATGGATAGTATACTTGACGACACAGAGGTAGGTAGAGCAGTGGACTACTGTACCGTACTGCTATATAATACTGGTGGTCACTGGTCAGCAAAATTCTGCACTGTCCTCCTATAGTATAAACTACAGTGCAGCACAGATATGGAGTGTTTTTCAGGCAGAGAACGTAGATATTTTCAGCACACTGAGCACAGATATTTGCAAGCACACTGAGCACAGATATTTGCAGCACACTGAGCACAGATATTTGCAGCACACTGAACACAGAAACTGAGAGAACGCTGCACGTCCTCTCCCTATCATCTCCAATGCACTATTTAAAATGGCGGCAATGCGCGGCTCCTTATATAGAATACGAATCTCGCGAGAATCCGACAGCGGTATGATGACGTTCGGGCACGCTCGGGTTAACCGAGCAAGGCGGGAGGATCCGAGTCTGCCTCGGAACCGTGTAAAATGGGTGAAGTTCGGGGGGGTTCGGATTCCGAGGAACTGAACCCACTCATCACTAGTATTGAGCTGGGATTTGGGACACTGTATGTGGTAGAATTTAGCTAAGTGGCAGTAGAGAGCCACCAAATGTGTGGAGATGGAAAAATCCACCCATAAAAGTTAAAAAAGGGGGTGTGCCCTCACTATGCCACAGAGAGCCCTCCTTATTAATATTATGTCACAGTGCACCCCTTTATGCATCATATTGCTCCGCAGTATGCCAACATATCCCACAAATTAATATTATGGCCCAGTGCCCTCCCAGTATGCCATACAGAGTCTCTGAGAACTTACAGTACATTGGTGGAAGTTTCCTGCTGCTGTAGAATGCACATATTACAGAATTCTTTTAGGGAAACAGACCCGATGTAAAGTTTAAGGAACCTAGGAGGAAGATGCACTCTGTATGTACTATGCATTCAGCAGCAGTGATGTGTCACCATGTCAGAACCTGTTCTGGGTACTTGGTGGGTCAGACCAACCTTGTGTAGAGATTCCAGGGTGACCTCCATACCATTAATCCGGCATTCCTTATAAAACCATGTAACATTATTGTTAGGTCACATTAATAAGTTTCATCAGATGCACAATTGGCAGATGCAGGAAACCAGGCTTAGTCTGCACAGGATAGTTGGAGCATAACACTGTGACAATGAAACATTATGAAGTAAGTAATTTATCAATATAATTAATGATTTACATATTACTCCCTTTAAAAGATCCCCAAATCTCGGTGCAATGACAAATGTCTACCTGGATACAGAAAAGCCTCTAATGGAAGATTCCGTGTCTGCTGCTATGACTGTGTCCTGTGTTCTGAGGGAGAAATGTCCAATGTTACTGGTAAGGATGTATTATACACAGGAAGAGTCATTGATATAATATCTATACTGTGTTTCTACTGCACAATCATCAATTGTTTCTGCTACAGCAAACACTAAAAGGGTCAAAGGGGTGCAAAGGGTAACATGCAGAGGCACATAGGTTCTCATATATACACAGACTGTGGGTACAAAGGCACACAAATGGTCACAATTACTCACGCACACAGAGTGTTAACCAGAGACAGCACACAATATAGTATTTGCATTGTGTCCCCACCCTCTCACTTTATTAAAGTAGTTGTAACTCTGAAGCCCCCTGTGCCTGTATGGTAATTCAGTGCCATGTAGAAGTGGGATGCACTCAGCATCCCGGTGGCTGGAATGCTGGTGGACTTGTAACCAATGCCAGAATCCCAACACCACTCAGTAGACCAGCACCAGAACACTAACAGCCAACATCCTAAAGGAAATTACTGGTATCTGGGTTAGGGGAAGGGCCTGGTGGAAAGTCATAGCATACACCCCCCAAGGGTTAGCCCTAGCCACCACCCCAGAGGTTTAGAGTTAGTGTAGAGGATGATTAAAATACTTACCGCATCCTGTGTCAGGATATTCAGTTTTGGGAGCTGGTGTCAGTCATGTGACCACCAGAAAACCAACTTCCAGTATTACATACAAAACCCATAGTACCACCCTACTGCTCCACACACATCCTCTCCTGCTCATCTTCCGTGTGTTTACCAGCTTATCAGTGGAAAGTAAAATGTGACTTATGTCATAAATCCAAAAAGTCTTCAAAGGGTGCGGCTTAGGAAGCAATTGCTCTACTGTTGCCATGGACAGCCCATTTCTGCCAAACCTTAATACCCTTGAATGGGTCACCTACCTGATGGAGCAATTTCGATAGAAGCACAGCAAGTCTAATTCCTGTGAAATTGATTGGATATTTTTAGCGTAGACTTTGATTTACTGTTGATGTTCTTTCTCAATAAATTGGCTTTACAGATAATATGCTATTTTATGTTACATTATAGACAGTGCGACCTGCCATAGATGTCCAGATGACAGGTGGCCGGACGAGAGAAAAGTGAGATGTGTTCCCAAAACACACGACTTTCTGTCATATGAAAAGGACATTGTGGCGCTATTTTCTTCAGTTACAGCTTCATTTTTCTCTGCCATAACATTATTTATATTAGGGATCTTTATTTATTACTGGAACACTCCAATTGTGAAAGCCAATAACCGGGCTGTAAGCTTCATTCTCCTGATCTCCATCTTGCTGAGCTTCCTCTGTGTGTTCTTGTTCCTCGGTCGGCCGGTGGATATAACCTGCAGACTCAGACAGACATCATTTGGGATCTTCTTCTCCACAGCGGTCTCTTCTGTACTAGCCAAGACTGTCACTGTCTGCATTGCTTTCAAAGCCACCAAACCCGGCAGTCCCTGGAGGAAGTGGGTCACACTCAAAGTGTCTAATTATGTGGTCATTGTGTGCTCCTCTGTCCAATCTCTGATCTGTGGTGTCTGGCTGTCTGTTTCTCCTCCCTACCTGGAGTATGACCATCACTCATATAAGGGAATGATCATCATTCAGTGCAATGAGGGGTCAGTGATTGGGTTTTACTCTATGTTGGGTTACATGGGGGTCCTGACATCTGTGAGCTTTGTTCTGGCTTTCATGGTTAGGACATTACCGGACAGCTTTAATGAGGCCAAGTACATCACCTTCAGCATGCTGGTGCTCTGCAGTGTCTGGATTGCAATGATTCCGGCCTATCTGAGCACCAAAGGGAAATACATGGTGGCTATGGAGATATTCGCTATACTGACCTCATGTGCTGGAGTTCTGGGCTGTATATTTTTCCCAAAGCTGTATATTCTGCTTATAAAACCTGAACTGAACTCCAGAAAAATGATGTTGGGAAAGGACAAGTTATAAAGAATTATTTACTTTACGGTAACATTTTATATGTGAATGGCATTTGTGTTATCGCAATGTTGTTTAAATGCTTTTAGTTGTTCCTCACACTTTCTCTTCTAAAAACATATAAAAATAACATGACCAACAGATGAGTGATACTATACTATACTTCTAGCAGAATTGTATAATAATAATAATAATAATAATGTATTATTATTAGTGATGAGCGGGTTCGGTTTCTCGGGAACCGAACCCTCCCGAACTTCACCCTTTTTACACGGGTCCGAGCCATACTCGGATTCTCCCGTATGGCTCGGTTAACCCGAGCGCACCCGAACGTCATCATCCCGCTGTCGGATTCTCGCGAGATTCGGATTCTATATAAGGAGCCGCGCGTCGCCGCCATTTTCACTCGTGCATTGGAAATGTTAGGGAGAGGACGTGGCTGGCGTCCTCTCCGTTATTGTTGAACTTGATTGTGCATTATTGCTTAATTGTGGGAAGGGCTGGGGAGCAGCTGTATAATATAGGAGGAGTACAGTGCAGAGTTTTGCTGACAGTGACCACCAGTATACGTTGTCTGCCTGAAAAACACTCCATATCTGTGCTCAGTGTGCTGCTTTATTGTGGGGACTGGGGACCACCAGTATATTATTATATAGGAGGAGTACAGTGCAGAGTTTTGCTGACCAGTGGCCACCAGTATATAATATATAGCATTACTCAGCATCCCATTTCTCAGCTACCCAGTCACTTCAAGCTACTTGAGAGACTTGCCTACACCCGCCTTACATACTTTCTTAACTCCCACAACTTACTGGACCCACTTCAGTCAGGCTTTCGTGCCCAACACTCCACGGAGATGGCACTGACCAAAGTAGTGAATGATCTGGTCACTGCTAGATCAAAAGGCCATTACACACTACTTATTCTTCTAGATCTCTCTGCTGCCTTTGACAATGTTGACCACTCTCTTCTCATACAAACACTAGAGTCCCTAGGTCTTCAGGACACAGCCCATACTTGGTTCTCATCCTACCTATCTAATCGATCTTTCAGTGTTCGCTTCTCTGATTCTACCTCCTCTTCTCTACCTCTATCAGTTGGAGTACCGCAAGGCTCAGTCTTAGGTCCTCTGCTTTTCTCAATCTATACCTCCTCTCTTGGTAAACTAATCAGCTCCTCCGGATTTCAGTATCATTTGTACGCTGATGATACTCAAATCTACCTATCCTGACCAGATTTATCACCATCTGTATTGGCTCGTGTCACTGGATGCCTGTCTGCCATTTCATCTTGGATGTCATCTCGCCATCTCAAACTCAACATTTCCAAAACAGAATTAATTATTTTCCCACCAGCTAAGGGTAGTTACCAACCTGATATTGCCATAACTGTTGACAATGCAACTATCCACCCTACCCCACAAGCTCGCTGCCTAGGTGTCATCCTTGACTCTGAACTGTCGTTTGTTCAACACATTCAATCTGTCTCTAAATCATGTTACATGCACCTTAAAAACATATACAAAATACGCCCTTATCTTACACAAGACACTGCAAAAACTCTGATCCATGCACTCATCATCTCCCGCATTGATTATTGTAATAGTCTCCTTACAAGTCTTCCCAAACATAGGCTCTCACCACTTCAATCCAATCTTCCTCGCCAGACGTTCTTCGTCTGCTGATCCGCTCTGTCAGTCCCTCCATTGGTTACCGGTATTCTACCGTGTCAAATATAAAATACTTTTACTTACATACAAGGCTATTAACCAAACTGCACCATCATACATCTCCTCACTCATCTCAAAATATCTCCCTACCAGACCCCTCCGCTCTGCACAAGATCTGCGTCTCTCATCCAGATGTATTACCTGTTCCCACTCAAAATTACAGGACTTTACCCAGGCTTCACCCACTCTGTGGAATGCCCTCCCACGCACAATAAGACTCTCCACTAGTCTCCAAACCTTTAAACGATCCCTGAAAACTCATCTCTTCAGACAAGCCTACCAAATTCCTGACCCACACACATAACCTTCAATGCTTCCCTATCCAGTTACATTCCCTCTGCACAGTCCCCATAACCTCACATTTTGTCTTCCAACATTGCTGGGTGATCATATCATACAACCCACTAAGAAGCTAGCAATCTGGGGAACCATTATGTAACAGGTTGCATTTATCCTTTTGTATCAATACCTATTTCCCTCTAGATTGTAAGCTTGCGAGCAGGGCCTTCCTACCGCTATGTCTGTCTTTGCCCTGTTTTGTTCTATAACTGTTGTTCTAATTGTAAAGCGCAAAGGAATATGCTGCGCTATATAAGAAACTGCTAATAAATAAATTACGGTACAGTAGGCCACTGCTGTACCTACCTCTGTGTCGTCATTAAGTATACTATCCATCTAGATTCTATACCTGTGGTGCATTTTAGTTTTGCAGTTTGCTGACACAGTGACCACCAGTATACTATATATAGCAGTACGATACGGAAGGCCACTGCTGTACCTACCTCTGTGTCGTCATTAAGTATACTATCCATCTACGTTCTATACCTGTGGTGCATTTTAGTTTTGCAGTTTGCTGACACAGTGACCACCAGTATATTATATATAGCAGTACGGTACGGAAGGCCACTGCTGTACCTACCTCTGTGTTGTCATTAAGTATACTATCCATCTACATTCTATACCTGTGGTGCATTTTAGTTTTGCAGTTTGCTGACACAGTGACCACCAGTATACTATATATAGCAGTACGGTATGGAAGGCCACTGCTGTACCTACCTCTGTGTCATCATTAAGTATACTATCCATCTACATTCTATACCTGTGGTGCATTTTAGTTTTGCAGTTTGCTGACACAGTGACCACCAGTATACTATATATAGCAGTACAGTACGGAAGGCAACTGCTGTACCTACCTCTGTGTCGTCATTAAGTTAACTATCCATCTACATTTTATACCTGTGGTGCATTTTAGTTTTGCAGTTTGCTGACACAGTGACCACCAGTATACTATATATAGCAGTACGGTACGGAAGGCCACTGCTGTACCTACCTCTGTGTCATCATTAAGTATACTATCCATCTACATTCTATACCTGTGGTGCATTTTAGTTTTGCAGTTTGCTGACACAGTGACCACCAGTATACTATATATAGCAGTACGGAAGGCCACTGCTGTACCTACCTCTGTGTCGTCATTAAGTATACTATCCATCTACATTCTATACCTGTGGTGCATTTTAGTTTTGCAGTTTGCTGACACAGTGACCACCAGTATACTATATATAGCAGTACGGAAGGCTACTGCTGTACCTACCTCTGTGTCGTCATTAAGTATACTATCCATCTACATTCTATACCTGTGGTGCATTTTAGTTTTGCAGTTTGCTGACACAGTGACCACCACTATACTATATATAGCAGTACGGAAGGCCACTGCTGTACCTACCTCTGTGTCGTCATTAAGTATACTATCCATCTACATTCTATACCTGTGGTGCTTTTTAGTTTTGCAGTTTGCTGACACAGTGACCACCAGTATACTATATATAGCAGTACGGTACGGAAGGCCACTGCTGTACCTACCTCTGTGTCTTCATTAAGTATACTATCTATCTACATTCTATACCTGTGGTGCATTTTAGTTTTGCAGTTTGCTGACACAGTGACCACCAGTATACTATATATAGCAGTACGATACGGAAGGCCACTGCTGTACCTACCTCTGTGTCGTCATTAAGTATACTATCCATCTACGTTCTATACCTGTGGTGCATTTTAGTTTTGCAGTTTGCTGACACAGTGACCACCAGTATATTATATATAGCAGTACGGTACGGAAGGCCACTGCTGTACCTACCTCTGTGTTGTCATTAAGTATACTATCCATCTACATTCTATACCTGTGGTGCATTTTAGTTTTGCAGTTTGCTGACACAGTGACCACCAGTATACTATATATAGCAGTACAGTACGGAAGGCAACTGCTGTACCTACCTCTGTGTCGTCATTAAGTTAACTATCCATCTACATTTTATACCTGTGGTGCATTTTAGTTTTGCAGTTTGCTGACACAGTGACCACCAGTATACTATATATAGCAGTACGGTACGGAAGGCCACTGCTGTACCTACCTCTGTGTCGTCATTAAGTATACTATCCATCTACATTCTATACCTGTGGTGCATTTTAGTTTTGCAGTTTGCTGACACAGTGACCACCAGGATACTATATATAGCAGTACGGTACGGAAGGCCACAGCTGTACCTACCTCTGTGTCGTCATTAAGGTAACTATCCATCTACATTCTATACCTGTGGTGCATTTTAGTTTTGCAGTTTGCTTACACAGTGACCACCAGTTTACTATATATAGCAGTACGGACGGCCGCTGCTGTACCTACCTCTGTGTCGTCATTAAGTATACTATCCATGTACATTCTATACCTGTGGTGCATTTTAGTTTTGCAGTTTGCTGACACAGTGACCACCAGTATACTATATATAGCAGTACGGTACGGAAGGCCACTGCTGTACCTACCTCTGTGTCGTCATTAAGTATAATATCCATCTACATTCTATACCTGTTGTGCATTTTAGTTTTGCAGTTTGCTGACACAGTGACCACCAGTATACTATATATAGCAGTACGGTACGGAAGGCAACTGCTGTACCTAC
Source organism: Pseudophryne corroboree (assembly GCF_028390025.1). Lineage (NCBI taxonomy): Eukaryota > Metazoa > Chordata > Amphibia > Anura > Myobatrachidae > Pseudophryne > Pseudophryne corroboree. The sequence goes on along the minus strand of NC_086444.1, from coordinate 1,241,265,666 downwards.
CTCTGTGTCGTCATTAAGAATACTATCCATCAACATTCTATACCTGTTGTGCATTTTAGTTTTGCAGTTTGCTGACACAGTGACCACCAGTATACTATATGTAGCAGTACGGTACGGAAGGCCACTGCTGTACCTACCTCTGTGTCGTCATTAAGTATACTATCCATCTACATTCTATACCTGTGGTGCATTTTAGTTTTGCAGTTTGCTGACACAGTGACCACCAGTATACTATATATAGCAGTACAGTACGGAAGGCCACTGCTGTACCTACCTTTGTGTCATCATTAAGTATACTATCCATCTACATTCTATACCTGTGGTGCCTTTTAGTTTTGCAGTTTGCTGACACAGTGACCACCAGTATATTATATATAGCAGTACGGTACGGAAGGCCACTGCTGTACCTACCTCTGTGTTGTCATTAAGTATACTATCCATCTACATTCTATACCTGTGGTGCATTTTAGTTTTCCAGTTTGCTGACACAGTGACCACCAGTATACTATATATAGCAGTACGGTACGGAAGGCCACTGCTGTACCTACCTCTGTGTCATCATTAAGTATACTATCCATCTACATTCTATACCTGTGGTGCATTTTAGTTTTGCAGTTTGCTGACACAGTGACCACCAGTATACTATATATAGCAGTACGGTACGGAAGGCCACTGCTGTACCTACCTCTGTTTTGTCATTAAGTTAACTATCCATCTACATTCTATACCTGTGGTGCATTTTAGTTTTGCAGTTTGCTGACACAGTGACCACCAGTATACTATATATAGCAGTACGGAAGGCCACTGCTGTGCCTACCTCTGTGTCGTCATTAAGTATACTATCCATCTACATTCTATACCTGTGGTGCGCCTCTTTTTTTCTTTGCATCATGTGCTGTTTGGGGACAATTTTTTTGAAGTGCCATCCTGCCTGACACTGCGGTGCCACTCCTAGATGGGCCAGGTGTTTGTGTCGGCCACTTGTGTTGCTTAGCTTAGTCACACAGCGACCTTGGTGCGCCTCTTTTTTTCTTTGCATCATGTGCTGTTTGGGGACAATTTTTTTGAAGTGCCATCCTGTCTGACACTGCATTGCCACTCCTAGATGGGCCAGGTGTTTGTTTCGGCCACTTGGGTCGCTTAGCTTAGTCACACAGCTACCTCATTGCTCCTCTTTTTTTCTTTGCATCATGTGCTGTTTGGGGACAATTTTTTTGAAGTGCCATCCTGCCTGACACTGCAGTGCCACTCCTAGATGGGCCAGGTGTTTGTGTCGGCCACTTGTGTTGCTTAGCTTAGTCACACAGCGACCTTGGTGCGCCTCTTTTTTTCTTTGCATCATGTGCTGTTTGGGGACAATTTTTTTGAAGTGCCATCCTGTCTGACTCTGCAGTGCCACTCCTAGATGGGCCAGGTGTTTGTGTCGGCCACTTGGGTCGCATAGCTTAGTCACACAGCGACCTTGGTGCGCCTCTTTTTTTCTTTGCATCATGTGCTGTTTGGGGACAATCTTTTTGAAGTGCCATCCTGTCTGACACTGGGAGAGCTGCTTCCAGCACAATGATAGTAAATCTCAAGGCTGAAGAGCTGTGCACTGACCCCTGATCACCAACATTACAGGGAATCTGAATTCTTATGTTTGGGGAATGGGAGATGCTGCTCCCTGGACCCACAGCACTTAGGGCATACAGTCAGCAAATTGGGAGAGCTCCAGCAGTACAAGGGTGCAGGGCTGTGTAGGAAAAGCCAAGCACTGAATGCTGGTCACAGTCCAAAAGCAAATATACAAATGTTTAAAATAAAGTGCACAAAGTGTACAAGTATACTGTATTATAATAGTGTATGCGCAGCATTGAGCTGGGACTGCAGGCCCCAAGCTGCAGTGACTAAAGCCTGGTGCTGGTCACCAGACACAGAATATGTGTATGATGTATTTATGATGTGTGCAGCACTAAGCCAGGTGATCAGTCTATATCCAGGACAGGGGAAGTGAGAGAACACTATAATGCCGTGGAGGGGGGGACATCCGGAGCGGCACCCGCCAGTCAGTCTCTGCACACGCCTATGAATATGTGTATGATGTATTTATGATGTGTGCAGCACTAAGCCAGGAGAGCAGTCTTGAGCTGCAATGCTGTATTTTTTAAAGAGTGAAAAAAGTATTTTAAAGCAAAGTGCACTTACTGTACTTGTATTACTGGTGGTCTATGGGCAATCTGGAGCTCTTTGTCCACTACTTTGATCCTCCAGCCTCTTCAGAGCCACTTCCCATTGTAAGCGTCTCTGTCTGGGTGTGCGCATGCACCCGGACGGAGAAGCTCTCCATTAAAGTGAATGGGGCGCGTCTCCGCCTGGGTGTGTGCGCCCATCCAGACGGAGACTCTCACAATGTCCAGGCACGCCCAGGCAGATGCACCTAGTCACAGACAGAACCACAACTAGCGTGGCTCCATCTGTACCTTCACAATTAGCTTTTCTGCATGGTAGCAGTATAGGAAGGTAGAGGAAAAGCTGGTCAAGTTTGCCAGGTAAGTTATTTGGGTGGGTTATTTTATTTCTGTGCAGGGTAAATACTGGCTGCTTTATTTTTACACTGCAAATTAGATTGCAGATTGAACACACCACACCCAAATCTAACTCTCTCTGCACATGTTACATCTGCCTCACCTGCAGTGCACATGGTTTTGCCCAACTGCTAAAAAATTTCCTGCTGCGATCAACTTGGAATTACCCCCATAATTCAGAAGATTTGCCACCTAAATATAGAGTTCCATTGTTTGACAATATAAGATTACTAGAGGATATGATTCCACAGTTGTACGCTTTTTCTGTATAGATGTGGACTCTGATTTGTAACCCTATGCAATTTGTCAATGGGACTTCATCAGGGATATGTATTATAGCAATTGTTTAGAAACTGTGATCCCATCGAGGCATAGGGACATGAATAACCTTGCTTTTGTAAACTCTTACTTATGTTGTACGATATATCTTCTATCTTGAGCACATTCCTGTGTACAACACATTCCTACCTGTAACATTGGACATTTGTCCATCAGAACACGGGACACAGTCATAGCAGCAGACATGGAATCTTCCATTAGAGGCTTTTCTGTATCCAGGAGGACATCTGTCATTGCACCGAGATTGTGGGGTCTTGTAAAGAGAGAATTAATATATTATTATTTAACACATTTTACATATTTGTTTTATATATGTGTGTGTGTGTGTGTGTGTGTGTGTGTGTGTGTGTGTGTGTGTGTGTGTTTGTGTTTGTATGTCAACACGCTTGCATTAGCCCATGGATTTACTTGCATGGATGTCTGTTGCTCAGCTGTATTCATTTCACAACACCAGTAGTGCATCTGATATTGTGATGTATATTTTATATTGTACATACATTATTGATCACAAATTGTCTTTGTAAACAGTGGCCCTCATTCCGAGTTGGTCGCTAAGATTTTCGTTCGCACCACCTATTCGTAAAGTTGCGTTAATGTAGTAAATTTGCGAACATCCGCCCCCAACGTATTTTTGCTCATTCGTACGCAGTATTACACAAAGTGGGCGTACGCCAAATGACATCGCAGCAATGCGAAAACATCGCAGCAATGCGAAACCATCGCATTAACACATACTTCATCGTAAAAATACTAAGTTGTAGTAGATTTACACATTTATCATTAAAAGTGCACACTTTTGCGGACAAACGCACCACAATGGTTTTTTTAGACTATTAAGTGGAATAACACCTTTCAATTAAAAGTCCACAAGCCCTCCTCAATTACGAATCCAATTAGTGAAATGATTTGTAATGTTCATGATCAATTAAGTCTTTTTAAAATACCTGAAGAACACTTTGTAGCCATAATTGTACATCCACATTTATTTTTTATTACTATAAATCTAGATGTTTGAAATGTGCTTGGTCTAATGTTTTTTGTTTTATTTTTGAGTACAGTTTTAGTATGTGAATGAAGGTGTTTGCATGTTTATTTAGACAATAACAACATATGTCTTTTTTAAATTTTAAACAAACTTACGTTAGATGTATGAAATGTTTAAGGTAATAAATGTCTGATAGGCAATCTGCTGTTCCTTTATTGCATTAATAAATAATAAACACCCGCTTAACTTGAAAAATATTTTTGTTTTATTTTTGGTTTTTTTTTGTAAAAGAATATAAACATCAAACTTTTTTTTATTTTTTTATAAAAATTAATTAAATGTTTGCAGCTGGTCAACAAGACCCAGCAAGGCCTGTAGATGTTGCCTCATGTTGCCCAGAATGGACGCAAAAGATGTGGGATCTCCAACGGCAACATCTGAAATTAAGAGACCACATAAACATTAATAACTTACTCACATTACTTATTATACAAGCAAGGCACAAAGCACACTTTAATGCAGGCATGTCAAAACTGCATCCCTCAAGCTGGTGTGAAACTACATATACCAGCATGCCTTGACACAGTTTTGGGGCCAGGGAATGCCAAAGCTGTGTCAGGGCATGCTGGGATGTGTAGTTTCTCAACAGTTGGAGGTCCGCAGTTTGGACAGGCCTGCTTAATGGCAAAGTTACTACATCATGGCTGTTTTATGGTACAATCATTAGCAGAACAACACACAAGCCTGCTCAGGCTTTTTTTTTATATTTTAACAGTTTACAAGACCATGGGGTACATTTACTACTATGTGAGTTCTATTTAAGATGGAGCGTTGCCCATAGCAAACAAGCAAAAATAAGAATATTATCTTGGAGAAGTGGTTACACAATTTTAAAGTATAATCTTATTGGTTGCTATGGGCGACATCCCATGTTAAAGATAACTACCATCTTCGACAATGTTACACCATGTTGGCATTCATTCACATCTGGTGTGATATTTTTGAATTTTTTATGGGTTTGGTCCTGCATCATCACACTGCATATCAACATCTTCAGAAGGACAACATATCCTAGCATGCCCACACTCCCTGAAAGCTGCCCTTACTAAATATGGTCAAACAGGTTTGACTTTATCCAATAATCATTTTGTGAGTGTAACTTTCACACAACAAATCATTGTGTCATTAGGCTGCCTAACAAAGTGAAGCATGTGATTTGTAAGTGCAAATATTAAGAATACACAGGCACAAGTGTAAAAGACCAACAACATACTAAACTCCACTCAGGTCTAACTGTTTCCCAGAAAACCTAACACATATAAACCCTGTTGTCCTGGCAACCCTGTTGAACTAATGAGTGTCGACCTAGAGTGGACACACAAAACATTGCACAGATAAACACTGTACATATAATGACACTCACAAAAATGTAAATGCAACATGTAGACCATGAAGAATAACACAAAAATTTGTCCTTGGTACAAGAATTCCAACAGTACAACACTGCATGTTTTGTCATTGTAAGTGTAAGTAGGTAATCATTATTTTTAACATGTTAAAACACTTACTTTCCTCTGCAACATGATGGTTCCCAGATATCTCATCAGGGGCTTCTTCTGCCCATTCACTGGGTGGGGAAGGCGGCTGGATGGGGGAAGGCGGCTGGATGGGGGAAGGAGGAGGGATTGGGGAAGGAGGAGGGATTGGGGAAGGAGGAGGGATGGGGGAAGGAGGCTGGATGGGGGAAGGAGGCTGGATTGGGGAGGTAATTTCAGAGGGTGGGTCTGATTGAAAGGGCGAGGGGGGCGGAGAGAAAGTTAAGCCAATAGAGGGTGAGGGGGGCTGAGAAGGAGAGTTGGAAGTTGAAGGAGAAGGGGTATGGGAAGGAGGAGAAGGGGTCACAGAAAGAGATGGAGAGGTGGGCTGAGAAGGGGAGTGGAAAGTGGAGTGGGCCTGGGAAGCTGATGGTGCCTTGGAAGCTGAGGGGGACTGTGAAGCTGAGGGGGACTGGGAAGCTGAGGGGGACTGGGAAGCTGAGGGGGACTGGGAAGCTGAGGGGGACTGGGAAGGGGAGGGGGACTGGGAAGGGGAGGGGGACTGGGAAGGGGAGGGGGAGTGAGAAGGGGAGGGGGACTGGGAAGGGGAAGGGGGCTGAGAGGTCTGCCGTTGTTGTCGTCCTATAATGATATTTTTTGAAAAATTTACTTAGCATGTTAAATTACATACTAAACAATTTGAAATTTCACTGTTCTGTTCCATGTAAAATACAGTGGGTTTTTTTAGTGTAAAAAACACGTTTTAAAATACTCTTCATGTTGCCCACAGCAAACAAAATGAGTCCAAACTATTATTTTGAAACTTATTCCTTAATCTATTCCATTGAGTCATATTGATTGGTCTAGGCAACATCACCAGATCACTATTCAAGGCACCTTATTATATAGACAGCACTGATCAAGTTTTTGGGTACAGTTTCCTGCCTGGTTATTAATTCTGGAAAACATGCACTTGTTTGTTGACACTTTGCTACAGTCAGTACTGTTTGCCCTAACCACACACACTGGCCTATTTTTAAAAAATGGTCACTCAGTGTTGCAATTAGCCTACCACTTAGTGTAAATTTGCACAATTTATGCTAATAATCTTATGTAATGTAACTTACTGCGTGCATGCATTGCCCGTATTTGCTGGCGGATCTCCGCCAACAGCTCTGGAGTCCTCCTGCGGAGATCACTCCACCTCCTCTCCAGTTGGATGATTGTCCGCCTGCTGCGGACGCGAGTCCGCAGCAGGCGGCGGACCTCCGCGTAGGCCTCGCGCTTAACCCGATTTGGGATGAAGCGCCCAACGCGGCCTACGCGGCGGTCCATCACCGCAACCAGGACGCGGAGCTCCCGCCTAGTGAAAGGTGCCGCACGCATCATGGCAATGGCGTTTTCCTTATTTGGGCATATATTTATAGTGTCTGTTAGCATGTGATTGGTCCAAAATCTATGTTGTCATTTCTAATAACTTTATTGATCTTTGCAATGCTGTGAAGAGCAGAGTGTTATTTCGCACGAGCGGAAATACGCATTCACAGAAGCAAATTTTTAACATAAAAACAAAAAAAACAACAACACAAACACAGACACAGAGACACACAGTTTTGACCTAAATTCAAAACATATCTGTGTACTCACCACAGTTTGTGTGCTCATTCAGCTGGACAGTCACAAAGTGGGCAACATTCAGTTTCATTTGTTTGTGTGTTTGTAGAAAAAAATCAGGATTTTAGGATAGAAAACAAATAAGGACACTATTTAGCAACATCACAGCTTTATTATTTCTAGCCAAAAATTGAAAGCTTAACGTGTTAACGGATTTTTAGTATAATAAATATTACACATTCCAACACACCAAAAGCATTACACAATGACCTTACAATATCAAAGAAAATTTCAACATTAGAAATAATACATAAGCATACTGTGCTTTTAATTTTGTAGAAAAAGGTAATTTAAAAACACTATACCTGAAATATTCCGCAACAATGCTTGCCCTGACTTGGCTCCCCCTCCGTGTAACACTCCCCCCACCGAAGTGTCGAACAACCCCTGGCTCCTCATCAGGCAATTCCTCTGTCTGAGGAAGCTCTACGCTACTCCTTACCGTGATATTGTGTAGTATAGCGCACAGGACCACTATTTTACTTGCCATCTCCGGCGAATACATGATGTCGCCACCAGTGCGGTGGAGCACACGAAACCGCCCTTTAAGGACCCCAATTGTGCGCTCCACCAGCTGCCTAGTGGCAGTAAGCGCGGAGTTAAATGCCGTCTGTGGTCCTGGCCTGGGATTACGGTAAGGAGTCATGAGCCAGGGGGTGCAAGGATATCCACAGTCTCCTGTTTGATGAAAAACCAACATTAGAAAGAGTATATTTTGGCAAAAAAAATTCGTTTTGCCAGACAAATGTGGACCAACTCACCCAATAACCACATGTCTGCTCGTTGACTTGATCTTAATCTGTGCCATATCCCTGATTGTCTAATGACATATGCATCATGGGAGCTTCCAGTAAACTTTGCATTCAGGGAAAGGATCTGGAGGGATGGCCCACAAACAACCATTACATTCAGAGAATGAAACAGTTTCCTGTTTCGAAAAATTTCTTTATTATGTCTTGGTGGCTGAATAGCTACATGTGTGCCAATACACAACCCCAATAACATGTGGGAAGCGACTACCACCTTCCTCAAATTGCCGCTTCACCACATCTAGGGCACCAACATCCAAAGGCATAGCAATAAATTGCTTCACACGCTTTAGGAAAGCCTGGCAGACACGCCGCAGGACCTTACTGAACTGGCCCTGCGACATGCCAACCAGGTCTCCTACCACATGCTGATAAGACCCTGAAGCCAAAAAATGTAACACAGCAAGGAATTGTGTCAATGGTGGTATTGCTGTAGGATACCGAATTGAAGACTCCAGATCACTCTCTATTATGGAGAGAGTGTCTAGGATTAGATGTGGTGGCAGCCTGTATCTACGCACAACCACATCATCTGGCATCCCAAAAAGTAGGACACGGGGTCGGAAAATTGGTGGCCTAGCACGCCTCCGTTGCCTTGGTTGATGAGGAGCCGGTTGTGGTTGTGGGGCTGGCGGTTGGGGTGGGAGTGCTGGCGTGGGTTGGGGAGGTAGGGCTTCGGCTGCGATAAATATTGACATCACACACTTATAAAAAAAAAAAACAGATATGTTGAATAAGACAAAAACTAAGTACAAAAAATATACAACCAATAAATTTTAAAAAAAAGTGGGTGTCAACTTACTGCAGGAGCGTAAGACATATTTTCTGGGTTCAATTCAGGAACAAAATTAAAATTAACACAAAAAAGAAATAATAAATTAATTTTTGTTTGAAAGCTACATATGTCAAATTGTAATTTCACAAAAAATTAACAATTAAACACTCAGAGCATCAAACACATCACAAACACCTACTAAAAAAATATGACTAATTGTTTTAAAATATTTTAATAAAACACACAAAAAGTTAGCCCTTTAGTAGCTAGTCCAGGCAAGAACAGCACTACTTTGCTGATCAATCCTGGTAAAAAACATAACATTTATTATCAAGATGGAAAACAAACATAATCTTAACACTTTGAACAAACACAAACAGGCACCAACACAGGCCAATGGAACTTACCTGATCCAAAAGAAAGAAACGACAAATTGGTGTTATATAGCACACTAATTGTAAATAATATAATAGGGTTACGTCACCCCAACAAATTCTCCTACAAGAGACCAAAAATGACAGTAAAAAACAACATACAGACCATTAACACAAACAGGCACCAACACAGGCCAAGGGAACTTACCTGATCTAAAAGAAATAAACGACAAATTGGTTTTATATAGCACACTAATTGTAAATAATATAATAGGGTTACGTCACCCAAAAAAATTCTCCTACAAGAGACCAAAAATGACAGTAAAAGCACTGAAGCACAGGTTTATTGTCAAAAATGGACTAGCACAATATATATGTGTTAAAAAGAATAACAAACAATCAACATAAAAAAAAAACTTTTGTTTAAAAAAGGAACAAGACGAATTCCAGAATCCTCACAAACGTAAATTCGCTTTCAAAATGCAACACTGTCTATATTCTAAACGCGAAAAAAAGGACAAATGTATGCTTGACAATTACTCACTCTGAAAATTCCAATAGCACCTTCACGCACAGGCCAACAAACTCCACAGTGAAAGACGAACTCCAAACTACCTACACTCACAGCGTGCAAAGTAGGCCCTTAAATAAGCAGTGCAATCATTAACCAGATTAACATACTGTACACCTGTGTGAATTAACGCGACGCACGTAGGTATAAATAAGCACACACCTCGGCGTAACCACGTCATCGCAAACATGGCTTCTCGTGAGGAAATAGCAGCCGAGATGGACCGCATTGCAGAGCAGCAGATGGCATTGGCGCAAAAACGCCTAGATTGCCAAAGGCGCATGTTGGAATACGCCTCTGCGGATGTTCAAGAGGCAGGACCTAGTACTCTGCAAATGTCTGCTTCTGAACCCCAACAATTGAGTGTGGATACCCTGCCACACACACATAGTGACCAAACTGAGGGAGAATTGGCTTTAGCCACATAAACACAACAGACAGAAGCAGCTAGTGAGGAGGAAGATGGTGTTGACCAACAAGAAGAAACCTCACAGGCTACCTCCAGACGGAAGAAAAGACAGCCTGCATTCACTAAGAGGGAGTTGCGTATCTTGGTCACGCAGGCCATGTCCAAAATACATAGAGGCCCAAAAAACATGGGGGCTGCTTCAAAAGATCGCATCTGGAGAGACATCACAAAATCTGTGAATGAAGTTGGCTCTGTCGTCAGAACATCGCAGGAAGTGAGACGACGGTAAGTGCATCTTGCCAGTCCTTTTTCTGTGCTAAGTTGACTAAAAAATGTAGTGACATGTGATGTTATGTCTAGCAAACACAAGCAGAACACGTGTCCTATATATTTGCGTAGACAAATAATAAGAGTCTACTTTGTCCCTCTTTCACAATACATATGTAGGTGGGCCGACTTCAAATCCCGCCTGAAGGCAAAGAGGTCTGCGGAGTGGAATGCCTCAAGGGCTACAGGTGGAGGACCACCTGTCGCTGTGGAGTTTACTGACTTGGAGGAGATGGCGATGGACTGTGTCAGTTATGAGGAGGGCCAAGGGGTGTCTCATATGGACACGGACCTGCCTGAGATCCTGACGGGACATGACTTGGAAGGTAAGTTTACACATGTATTTGTCTGCAATTTTAACTGTATTTATAATAAAAAACTAATTTTGTATCCAACTTTTTCCCCACACATTCTTCTATTTGCTTGCCACAAAACACAGCACAGGGGGGTGATCAGTTTGAGTCACAGGAGGGTTATGTGGTTGAGGCTGAGGTGGAGGGACCAAGTGGGTCTGGCAGTGTGGGCCAACAAATCCCACCTCTGCAGGTTCCTACTGGCCCCCCCCACCCAACCCTCTGCTATCCCGGAGATCCTGCTTGAAATCGCTAGGTATGGTGAGAGCCTAAATACGTTTCAAGACGGGGTCATCCGGGAGGTAAGCCAGATAGCTGTCCGGCTCACTGAGCACCGAACCTGTGTTGAGCAAGGTGTTGCTCAACTCTGCCAAGGTCTGGCAGAGATCAGGCAGGGCCAAGAACAACTTGCCTCCTCATTCCAAAGCCTTGCAAATAACATCTTGCAAGGGCTCCAGGCCATCGCTGTCTCCCTTGCCCACAGTGGCAGAGAGCCACCCACATCGGCTCCCTCCCCTGCCCCTGCCCAGGAAGAACAGCCCACTGGGCAGGCCCAACGAAGGTCGCTCCGCAGACCTTGCCAAGAAGAACAGCCTCAGGCGGGGAGAAAAAAAAGAAAGTGATGTCTCTCCAGATGGGCAGCACCCATGTTTTTGATGTTGCCTCTATGTTATTTTGGAGTTGGCTTGTGTGGCCAGAATGGCTAACTCCCTCTTAGTGAAATGTATTCTTTCTGTTTGGAGGTATTGTAGCCTGTGAGTTTATTTGTATAAACACCTGAGCCATCTTCCTCTTACTAGTGTGCTATGTATTGTTGTGTTTGTGTGGTGGATCCTAATTCTTTCTCAGTTGGGTCCAAATTTTTGTGTGGCAGGGTGTGTAATATGTTTTTTTTATGCTTAAAAAATATACTTTTGTCAGAAGCAGAATTTTGCAGAGTACTGAGTTCTGCTATATATTTTTTGACAGTGCCATCTGCTTGCTGCTTGGTCCATCTCTGCCTGTGAGACTCACGTGTAGCCATGTTGTTTTAATGTTGTGAAATATTACTACAGTAATAAAAAATATAAATTAAAAAATTGTGCAGTTTCTTCAAGGTAATGCATTAGGTAAATCTTAGTGCCAGAAAGATTAGGTCTGCATATAGACACTTGTAGACCAATTTGCAATTTCTCCAAAAAAAATGCATCGACCAAAAAATACAGGTATGCTTTGCACCACACTTTAATGTCCATATTAAGTAAACAGACACGACACTTTTAAGAATTATCTATGGTCAACAGGACATCATTTAAAACATTGTCAGATATTAGAAACAAATATTAATGTTACTTTTCAAACTAAATTAAAGTGTATGCTGCATTATGTGGGTGTCGGTTTATTTTTTAAAAATGTTTCAGATTTCAAATTATTTTCCAAAAAATTACACTTGTTTGTATTTGTTAGTCTTACACACATTAAAACAAGTTTAACAAATGCTTACACACCAACTTGAACACAAATAAAACCCTTATTTGGCAGTGTGTGAGATTTATATGTGAGTAGAATAAACATGTAATGTGGGTTCAGACAATTGCTGGTTGGTAACTTTCATCTACGCATTAATTAACAAGTAATTGGACATCAGATGAATGTGCTCTCCAATTAACTGCTAATTACTGCATACACACTTGTAACAGTACTTCGCAAATGTAGAGTAACTGCAGACCTACTCGGCTGATGCGTGAAGGCTGCTACGGTTTCCTATGTTAGTTTTAACAGCGACAATGTTTATTTGCGAAAAACACGCCCATTGCGAGTTGCATACTCCCACACTGTACGCACACTTTCACGCCCATGTCGGAGCATTGCGAAGTCTCGCCTCCACCACGCCCACGCCACTCCTCGTTTTCGTTTGCCAGTTACGGCTTTTTTTTTTCTGAGTAATTTTGCACAGTTGTCGTACGTATGTACTCGCGCATGCGTAATCACGCATTTGCGCATGCGCAGATACTTACTTTTCGTACATTTGCGTTGCGAAGACTCTTTGCGACCAACTCGGAATGAGGGCCCGTGTTTGCAGTTTTTTCTTCTGAGATTAACACAAAAATAGTGAAGCAGATGCTTACAGAAAATTGCAGGTGCTTGAAATGAAAAGGAAAATTGTAGGGAATAAGGGGTATATGTGGCATATACACAGACTCAGCTGCACAACACCCTGTCAATAAGGGGTATGTGTGGTATATACACAGTCTCACCTGCACCACACCCTGTCAATAAGAGGTATATGTGGCATATACAGTCTCACCTGCACCACACCCTGACAATAAGGGGTATATGTGGCATATACACAGTCTCACCTGCACCACACCCTGTCAATAAGGGGTATATGTGGCATATACACAGTCTCACCTGCACCACACCCTGTCAATAAGAGGTATATGTGGCATATACAGTCTCACCTGCACCACACCCTGACAATAAGGGGTATATGTGGCATATACACAGTCTCACCTGCACCACCCCCTGTCAATAAGGGGTATATGTGGCATATACACAGTCTCACCTGCACTACACTCTGTCAATAAGGGGTATATGTGGCATATACACAGTCTCACCTGCACTACACCCTGTCAATAATCCCCATTCTGTCACTTTTCTTAGGAGAGGGGAAATCAATCAAAATATAGCGGACAGTTGAAAATGAATGGCCTACTTTAAGGAAAAGTGTCGCTACAGGTTTGTCCGACTTGTTATCTGTGAATTTCAACCTGATGATCTATGGTGTGTCATCCATTCACAGAAGGTGCATGACATTTTCCCAATGTACATTAGCCCACGTAGGCATTTGATAACATAGACCACAGGTTCTCAAACTCGGTCCTCAGGACCCCACACAGTGCATGTTTTGCAGGTCTCCTCACAGATTGCAAGTGAAATAATTAGCTCCACCTGTGGATCTTTTAAAATGTGTCAGTGAGTAATTAATACACCTGTGCACTTGCTGAGTTACCTGCAAAACATGCACTGTGTGGGGTCCTGAGGACCGAGTTTGAGAACCACTGACATAGACCATGCGGTCCGTCTGGCACGACAGGTGGTGTTTAATGTAGATTTTCCATCCACTGTGTGGATATGTAAAGTATTTGCCTGATATTACCCATATATTTAAAATTCTGATCAGTGTCCAGTAGTTTCCAATTCTTCTGAATCAATTTTTGTGCAACTCTAAAGTTAGTGACACCCTGGATCATCTTGTCGCTTTGTGCATGTGGTGAGGCAATTGTTTATTGTGTAAGTCTTATAGCCCTACTCCTGGAAGGGTGATTTCACTTCTTCCAATTGCACCTCTGTTAGAACAACTTCAGAGATAATCCTCAGTACTCTAGGAACTATGACACTGGTACTGTAGGTTGCTCTAAAGTGTATCTGGATGATGGCAAGCATTGTGAAGCAGCATGTTCCTATACTTGTGTTTATGATAGAGAGTGTAGGCCAATCGAGTCCCCTACTTGAACATATTTACATCCAGAAAATAATTGATTGAGGCACTGAAATCTGCTGCCAAGTGAATCAGACTATCAGTGATGTTGAGGTTATGGACCATTTCAGAGAATGCCATCTACTGTATGTGTTTCTCTAGATGATATAGACATAGAAGTTAATCAGACCCTTATACATTCACTGGTCATCTCCCAATTGGACTACAGTAATGTCCTCCAATCTTGCCTCCCTGTCTCCCACCTCTCTCCACTCCAAACTATCCTCATTGCTGCTGCCCAGCTCATCTTCCTCTCCAAACATACTATGTCCACCTCCTCACTCTTACAAGCACTTTACTGGCTCCACTTTCCATTCCTAATCTAATTTAAGATTCTCACACTTACTTACAAAGCCATCCAATTTAAATCTCTGACTTTATCTCCCTTTAAATTCCCACCTGCCCTCTTTTCTCGACAAATACATGCTGGCTCTCCTGCCTACTAGTTACTTACTCCCAATCCCAACTCCAAAATGTTGCATGTACTGCTCCCTATCTCTGGAACTCTCTATCTACAAAATGGTTTCTCAAGACCCACTTATTCATCAACCCCAGCGACCTGTCATCCTAACCCACTGTTCCACGCTCACTGTCTATGCCATCTGTGTCACCCCTGTCTGTTCTGACTTGCTCATTTGTTTATGCAAATTGTTAGATGCTTCATAAACTTTGTGGTGCAATATAAATAAAGCATACTATTTCTACTACTACTGCTACTACTTCTACCGTTACTACTACTACTACTAATTCTACTACTGCTACTGCTACTACAGATACTACTACCTATACTACTACAAATACTACTACTATTGCTGCTACTACTACTACTACTACCACCTATACTACTATTACTATGAATTATACTACTACTACATATACTGCCGCTACTACTACTACTACACTGCTACCATTACTACTACTGCTATGACTACTACAACTACTACTACCACGTATACTACTACCTATATTACTACTACTATTACACTGTCACCATTACTACTACTACTACTACTACACTGCTACCATTACTACTACTGCTATGACTACTACAACTACTACTACCACATATACTACTACCTATATTACTACTACTATTACACTGTCACCATTACTACTACTACTACTACTAATTCTACTACTGCTACTACAGATACTACTACCTATACTACTACTAGTACTACTACTACTGCTGCTGCTACTACTATTGCTACTACTACTACCTATACTACTATTACTATGAATTATACTACTACTACATATACTGCCGCCGCTACTACTACTACTACTACTACTACTACTACACTGCTACCATTACTACTACTGCTATTACTACTTCAACTACTACTACCACGTATACTACTACCTATATTACTACTACTATTACACTGTCACCATTACTACTACTACTACTACTACTACTACTACTACTACTACTACCACCACCGCCTCCTATAATACTACTACTACTACTACTACCTATACAACAACCTATTACCTACTACTGCTACTGCTCTTACTGCTGCTGCTACTACTACTACTACTACTACTACTACTACTACTACTACTACACTGCTACCATTACTACTACTGCTATGACTACTACAACTACTACTACCACATATACTACTACCTATATTACTACTACTATTACACTGTCACCATTACTACTACTACTACTACTACACTGCTACCATTACTACTACTGCTATGACTACTACAACTACTACTACCACATATACTACTACCTATATTACTACTACTATTACACTGTCACCATTACTACTACTACTACTACTAATTCTACTACTGCTACTACAGATACTACTACCTATACTACTACTAGTACTACTACTACTGCTGCTGCTACTACTATTGCTACTACTACTACCTATACTACTATTACTATGAATTATACTACTACTACATATACTGCCGCCGCTACTACTACTACTACTACTACTACTACTACACTGCTACCATTACTACTACTGCTATTACTACTTCAACTACTACTACCACGTATACTACTACCTATATTACTACTACTATTACACTGTCACCATTACTACTACTACTACTACTACTACTACTACTACTACCACCACCGCCTCCTATAATACTACTACTACTACTACTACCTATACAACAACCTATTACCTACTACTGCTACTGCTCTTACTGCTGCTGCTACTACTACTACTACTACTACTACTACTACTACTACTACTACTACACTGCTACCATTACTACTACTGCTATTACTACTACAACTACTACTACCACGTATACTACTACCTATATTACTACTACTATTACACTGTCACCATTACTACTACTACTACTACTACACTGCTACCATTACTACTACTGCTATGACTACTACAACTACTACTACCACATATACTACTACCTATATTACTACTACTATTACACTGTCACCATTACTACTACTACTACTACTAATTCTACTACTGCTACTACAGATACTACTACCTATACTACTACTAGTACTACTACTACTGCTGCTGCTACTACTATTGCTACTACTACTACCTATACTACTATTACTATGAATTATACTACTACTACATATACTGCCGCCGCTACTACTACTACTACTACTACTACTACTACACTGCTACCATTACTACTACTGCTATTACTACTTCAACTACTACTACCACGTATACTACTACCTATATTACTACTACTATTACACTGTCACCATTACTACTACTACTACTACTACTACTACTACTACTACCACCACCGCCTCCTATAATACTACTACTACTACTACTACCTATACAACAACCTATTACCTACTACTGCTACTGCTCTTACTGCTGCTGCTACTACTACTACTACTACTACTACTACTACTACTACTACACTGCTACCATTACTACTACTGCTATTACTACTACAACTACTACTACCACGTATACTACTACCTATATTACTACTACTATTACACTGTCACCATTACTACTACTACTACTACTAATTCTACTACTGTTACTACAGATACTACTACCTATACTACTACTAGTACTACTACTACTGCTGCTGCTGCTGCTACTACTACTATTGCTACTACTACTACCTATACT